>NW_015090989.1:893287-1092416 GCF_001431845.1 Calidris pugnax | reverse complement strand
TGGGGTTTTTTTTTGTGGTTGGACTCGATGACCTCAAAGGTCCCTTCCAACCATGAATTTTCTGTGATTGTGTGATTCTATAAAAGCAAATACTGTTAGCAGTTTATGTAGCAGTGAAGACAAACTTCGTGAACTTCACTGCTAATTTTACCTGATTGTGATGAACTAGAAAAGAATCATTTAAGAACTTAATAGAACGTTTTTGAAGAACTGAAGCAAAATATTAGTAATTCTATCTTAGAATTAACATAGCAATACTTGACAAAAATAATAGAAAAAAAATCAAAGGATGTATAGAAACAGGGGGCATATACTGAAACATTAATTTTTTTTTCAATGAAATTTGTATTAAAGATAAAAAATTGCATATGGAATAGCAAGTTAGCTCACTCATTCCCAACTGGGATTGAAGTTTATGACAGACCAGATTTAGAACTCACCTAAACCTTTATACAGAAGACGACTAAAAACCTCAGGCAAGAAAGTTCATTCTCCTTTCAGGTCTCATGTCAGTCCTCCCTAGTGTGATCTTAGACCAGGAAACAAAGCATTACTAATCTCACTGAAAACCTAGCTCCTAAAATTTCCAGCATAAATTTGACAAAGCATAGGAAATATGAAAGCGATATCATTATTTTCTGTTTTCTTTAACCCAAATTCTTAAGTCTGCTGACACTAGCAGTTATGTTTCATGTGTTTCTGCAGGGTGAAAAAACACCCCAGTATTTAACGGAAAATGGTCAGACATTGAAGAGTAATCTAGCCATTTTCTTAAAATAATTAGTCTTGGAAGAAGTAAGTATACAATGAAAAGATCACTGGAGACATTAAATGCAAGAAAGAGAAATGGGCAAAAGCATACAGCCTACTTGAAAATAAATCCAGTTCTATGGTATTTGCTATCTGGGGAAACACTGCACTCTGAGGTATCAAAAAATTAATTAGGAGTAATCCTTTCACTTGTCTGTAAGATATAACATGACCTTTAGCAATGGCTGTAACTGATCCACACTCAAGTTTATTTAAGCCAAAGCAAAGAGTTTCTCTGACTTGAATCAGCACTGGGTCAGGCTCTAGCTTCTTCTATATGGAGAAAATCCATGTGCCATGAGTGGGGGCAAACATGAAAACTTTAGCTATTGATGGGAATTTCTGTAGCTGAAGCCTAGACATAATCCCATGTTTAACTTCTGTCTACAGATAATTTTTTTTTAACCACAGCTCAAGCTGCACAACTCAGTTTTTCATTCTGCAAATAGGAAACCTTGTTGCCAAAATTTAAATTGATTACAGAGTGCTAGGTTTTACAGCTGGATTTGACAGCTGATGGAGCAGTGAACTGAAGGAACTTCACAATTTATTGGTTATTTAGTTCTTTCCAGTGCCAGCTTCTTCATAGTTTATTTTTATTTTAAAAGAAATCTTTATTTTAAAAACTTACATTGACTGTCTCAAGGAGGGGTGACTTCAGCAGCGTGGAGACACCATACTGATTCGGACACCAACTTATGTCAGTTTTTACTGCATTTTATTCTTACTCCCATATGCAGTCCTAAACTAATGAAGTTTTTTATTACGCTAACAACTAAAATATTGGTTTATCCTTTGAGTGATATTTAAATAATTAGAATATCAAAGGCAATTTAAAGCTCGTCATATTTTTAAATGCTAATTTAATAAGTGAATTGATAATTTATTTCTTTTTATTTTTTTTTAGTTGAAAAGAATTCTTAACAGCCAGGGGCACATTAAAAGGAAATACTTAGGTAAAATACCAAGGAAAAAGACAAGTGGCTGAGGGGGGAAAAGGAAAAAACCCTATGATTAATTATTGGCTGTACAAGGAAGAGAAAGCAGAAGTTGTAGCTTTCTAAATTACAGTGGTAAAGAACAAGTTGTAAAAGATTTTCCTGCACTGGTAAGGGTTTGACAGTGCTCTCCAGACAGTCTTTCTTATTTTTGTTCTGCGTGAAGCTGATCATGCAGCCTTTGTAAAGTGTTTGCCATGACATCAAGGGGAGTTGTGCCTAGATAAAGACAGAATTATCGGTCATTGTACTGGGAGATAAGCAGTATACTTTAAAATGAATTCACCCTCAACATCTTCTTAAATACAAAGTTTAAAGTCTTTTGTGCTCAATAAGTGAGGTAAGAAGCTGGTCTGCATAGCTGTCCCTCAAAAAGAATCAGAAAATGTTATTTGTACATATGTTATGGAAATGTTATTTTTTATTTCATTACAAGGAAATAAAATTGCTTTGTGTGGATTAATTTCCAAGTGGATCTGAAAGGACTAGGTGACCTGTATCAATTACCACAAAAAAAGTCTGATTATTGAAACAGGGTCTTAATATTGTTGGTACAAACATTGGTTTGGCTGCTAGTTAAATGCAGTTGTGATGTAACACAGCTGTTCCAGGTACCTTCTAAAGGGGAGGACGAAAGTGAAAAATCTCCTTACTCTCTTTATGTGTTTGTTTGACTGTAATCAACTCTTTTGGGTCTCACTCTTGTGTGTGGTTCTTTGTGGTAACAGGGGGAAATAATTCACTTTTGCCTTCCCAAAACTTTTAAAAAACAGTTTTTTACTTAATAAAGCACAGTTAAATAAAATTGAATTTTTACCAACTTTTAAATCTTTTTTAAAATCAATTGAAGTAATTGGACTAAGTAATAATGACACATTTAATTTAAAATATTTTTAGATTACCCATAATTGATTTCAAGACATTGACTGATTGCTGTAAAAAGCTTGGTTTTAAGCAGCTGACAAGCTGATGACAAGCACTAATGGATTTTGCAATAAGGAATTTGAACTGGAGAAGGAATTTTGTCCAAAAAGAAAAAAACCAACCATGTTTCTGTTATAAAAGTGCATGAGAGCAAAGATGGACACTGAAAACACCCTGAAAACTAAGTTTGAAACTTTTAGCAGAAAGCATAATGGCCTATAAATACAACCATTATGCTCAAAACAAAAAGACTGGAGGTTTAGTCACTTACCTCACTACTAACTTACAAATCTGAATCCGCTTAAAGTGTGCAGACTGTCAAAATCTGCAGTATTAAAAAGAAGGAAACAACCACACTAAGAGAGAGAAAAATGGCCAAGAAAGCCTAAGTCAGCTCTCAGGTGCAGACAATCTCACTACATGCACTACCCAGGACACTCCTGTCCTTATTTAAAGGTTTGATTATGAATTAAAAGCTTGAGTGTGCAAGGTGTGCTCTGGTTTTATGGAGCTTCTGCTGTCTTGAACCTAAATGTGGGCAGGGCATTTCATGACCGTCTGTGAAGACAGAAGTGAGTGTCATTTCATTTTTAAGATGGTAGGCCTGTATTATCCTAGTTTTTCAGTTATGTTAGGAGAGTAAAAGAGAGAGAACATAGCTAGATGCCTTAGAAATAAAGTGGATCTGTAGAGTAAATTCACAGTATCTGATTAAGTCATGATAAAGCCACTTGATGATCTATGTTAAGGGCAAAAAACTTCTAGATTTTTTTAAAAATAGATTTATTGGACTAGAGAGAGAAGGACTGACCCTAGCTTTATAGGAGTCTGGTAGCCAAAACAGGCATTTGATAATAGATTTTACTATGGTGTATGGGCACAAAACTGACTGTCAGTGTAGCTTCTTGCAAGGGAAATTAAAGTAGGGGAAAATGGAGGGAAATTAGTTTAGACACAAGGGACATTATCAAACGTTTCTCAGTTTACTAAGGCCATTAAAATCTTGAATGCAATGCCATGTAGAACAGTCATCCACAAACAGATGGAATGAAGCTGAAAATGGGATTTCTTAATTTATTTTTATGTCAGGAAAGTCAGCAATTACATATTTTAAAGGAATAAAGGCTAAGTGTTAATATATTCAGAAAGCAGTAGTTGATTTTGGATTTACTAATCTACTGCTTCTGCTGTATTTCGTATGCTCACATTTACTGTAAGCAGCATATCATGAACTAATCTGTGTGTGGCACCTGTCTTGGAGAACTTCTTATGTTCTACAGTATCAGTTGACTGTGTAATACTCACAGCTTGGCTTCTTTTTTCCTTATATACACATACTCCAGGGTTCTCTGTATTTCTGTTAAATCTGTGCATCACTATGTTTGTGTAAATATATAAGCATATATACATGCACACCAGATTTGCTAGAATGATGATTGTTAGTCTATAGAATTAGAGATCAACTATGGGAAGGTACAAAGTCCAGCATTAAAGCAGTAATGACATTCTGGGAGGAATGGAGAGTTTCTATTTAAGCCTACCATTGCTTTTTCATCGGAAACAGCCTAGTTGTTAATGATAGTAATATTGCTCTATCTGAAATGAAAATATATCACCTGATATACCTAATTATTGATTTTTTTTTTTTTTTATATGACCACCTTCCACTGGTAAGTCTGGGTCTGCCCTTAAGGCACTCAAATATTTCTTGATTCCACAGCATATAGCAGAGATCCCATATTCTTTGATTCTTCATTTTCTGCCACTGAATTTCAGTCCATTCATATTAACATGGTCCTGAAAATTGCTCAGCTCTTTTGTGTTGATATTTCAATCTCTCTCTGTCTTGACAGACAGTGAGACTCAATTTTTTTTGTCATCATTTGACTTCTTTGGAATAAACTGTTTGTGCAAAGGTCATTATTGCCTTCTATCACAGGACACTTTTTAAAAAAAGACTCAAGTAACTTTACTATCAGCAAGTGATTCCCTTTCATCATACTAATTGACATTTCCCCTTGTTCTTACTACCCTTGTGATTCTTTAATGAATTCCTCTTTTTCTCAAGCTTGACTTCCATTAAACTTGCCTTTTTTGTAGCTGCCTTCCACTGGTGAATTCTAGTCAGCCAGAGCTTAGGTACTTGAGGCACTGTCAAATGCTGACATTCAGAGAGACTAAATCCATTTCATTTCTTTGTCTAGAAGTTCAGTTATCTTTTCAGAGGAGGATATCAGGTTAATCTAGTGCAATCTTCTTTTCGCAAACTCATGATTCATTTTGTTCCATTTTCCATTTACCTCTATATTTGAAAGCCTAAAACCGAGGCTATATAACAAAACAAATTCAATAAGAAAAATGAAGTGGAGAAATAACTTCAGATAGTGCCATATCTGCAACTGAAATATAAGACTCTAGATATTTTAAATCCATGCTTCTTCTAAATGCATGTCACATATCATATGCGCTGTAATATAACAGTTAAAACTAAGACACAGCTTTTATCTCACATTCCCTTTGATTCCTGTGGTATACAGAACAGAGAAGCCAAGTTAATGTCTGTTTTTAATACTTTTCCCCTTTTGGTAGTTAGGATGTAGGGGTGTTTTAGATTTTGCAGTTAGCTTGTATCTCAGCATAGTCATTTATCTGTCTTTCTTTCTAACACTCATACAGGACTGATCAACATTTTCTTACTGCTAAGGGTAGCCTTAGAACATTTGCTATGTCAGTGCTCAATAAGTCACTCCTAAATATGGCTCCTATCAAATGGATCTCAAGCAAATATATTTAATTATGAAACATTAAGAATGTTTAGCAAGTTATAAATTAAGGAATCAAAATACTTCACAATTTTTTAACTATGTTCCAAATATCTCTTTTTTAAACATTGATACAGAGCTTTGCTGATACTTTTTTCCGCTTCCCTTGCCTGGTACTGTGGTTTATCCTAATGAGACAAAAGATGACACTATGCCAACATTAGCCTAAGGCTAAGTGGCTTTGTGAAGAGAAAACAAAATAAAGCAAGCTGGTTGGAAAAGAAAATCATCAATATGAAAAGAGTTCTTTTTCCAACAGTTGTTTAAACACAAAATTTCTTCTAGAGGTGCAACTGATTCAACAAGGTTTGAGAGATAGGAGAGCTTCCAAGTTCCAAGGCGCTCCAGTCTCTGTTAGCAAGGAGAAAGAGGACTCTGGTTGAATTAACTGAACCTTTTCATTTTGATAATTCTACATATCACTATTTCACAAAAATCAATTAGGAAGATACTGGCTTAATTCCAATAGAAATGTAAATAAATATATTAGCTGCCACCCATCCATTCTCTTCAGCACTCTCTAAAGCAGTCAGGCTTTATAGAGAGGAACAGCAGGTTTTTCCCTCTTGTTCTTTAAGGCAAGTACTGAAAGTCACTTAATGCTGGCAGTCTGCCAAAGGTGCTTAAAAACTTGTTTAATATATGCCCTAGTTTGAAGAAGAAAGTGAGCTGTCAGTGCCTGCTATTTTTTTTTTTATTATATTTTTTTCTCTCCTCCTGGTCAACACTTGATAGCTCTTGGGAAGAGAGAAGCTTTTAGATGCTAATATTCTTTAGTGCGTGGTGTATTTACTTCAGTAAGTCTTGTCCAGAAGTGGGTGGGATTTTTGACAGCTACAGTACACTAAGCATTGATCTACTTAAAAGGGCATAATTTGGTATTCTCAAAGATCTTTGAGGAAGTTTGTTCCTAGTTAAAACAGTGTTCTCCTTTCCATTTGCCATTTGATGTCAGCGTAGCACACAGCACTGTGTACAGGGTACACGGGCACAGCTGAGTCTGTTATACGGAGGGTGATAACCTGTGGTTCATGTAGAAGTCAGAAGGCAAAGGATATACTGAAATGGGGAAGAGGGAGGAAAAAAAAAAGAATATTTCTTTATGGGGAGATCTGTACAATTATGCAATTCATTAGTCTGCCAGGGTGTTCTGATGCTGTGCTAATTTAGGTACCAAGATAAACAGCATGTGTGTGAGTACATTAATGATCAATTCCTGTTCCTGCTGAATTAGAGCATTTCCTGATGGTTACCAATCTCTACCCTGCCTATGTCAACGCAGGTATGAAATGGAGAAACCTGGGGTTGATTTGAGGTGGTGGCAGAGGCGGCAGCAGCAAAGCACAACCTTGCCCCATTCATCCAGGTTGTTGCCCCTCTCCTCAGCATCTGCCCCCTCCTGCTCCTGTGCCCCAATCCCCTCAGCCACCCCTCCACAGAAAGAGAAGGAGAAAAAAAAATAGCTGCTGAAGAGCGGGATGGATGGGTAGGGAGCAAAAAGACAGAAGAGTGGAGAACAAACTGTATTTTATTAATCCTCAGAACAGTTTTCAAGCAGAAAGTTAAAACCAAGGAGCTAGTTGGAGCAGTATGTCAGTATTGAGGCAGTTGTGATTGGAAACTTTGTGATCTACTTAGTAGTGAAGATTTATGTGTCCATTCACAGGTAGAATCTCATCTTGTTTTTAAAGAATAAAATCTAAGATTGCCCTCTTTACTTTTAGACATTCTTGTTATTGTAGATCAATGAAAAGGCAAAAAAAAAAAAAGCTCTGAATTGTTTGTGTATGATTAACAATTTATCAAGTTGTCTTGTAGCTACCTCTGCTTGCTTTCTACTTGTTTAAAGACGGTTTGCAAAACTGTCTGGAGAGCTGGAGAGAAAATTAAACAGTTCACAGAATCACAAAATGGTTAGAGTTGGAAGGGACCTTAAAGATCATCTAGTTCCAACCCCCCTGCCATGGGCAGGGACACCTCCCACTAGAGCAGGTTGCTCAAAGCCCCATCCAGCCTGGCCTCGAACACCTCCAGGGATGGGGCATCCACAGCTTCTCTGGGCAACTTGTGCCAGTGCCTCAACACCCTAAGAGTGAAACATTTCTTCTTAATATCTAATCTAAATGTACCCTCTTTCAGTTTAAAACTGTTACCCCTCATACTATCACTACACTCCCTCCCCATCGTTCCTGTAGGCCCCTTTTAGGAGCTGTTCATACTTTAAAAAAAACAAACAGCTTTATACTTTACAGTTCATATGTAAAAAAGCTCCAAACAATTGCAGGCACATCTTAATTCCCAATTGTACTGTTATTTGCACGTATATAACTTTAAGATCTAAATGACCATGAAACTGAAGCTCCTTCTGTTAGCTGTTTTATTTGCTGTATCTTAATTGTACTGTATATGGGGGAGTCACATTTGGTGAGTCATTTCCATGCTTTGTAGAGGATTCATAAAGATACAGCAAAGAGTAGCAATGTTTGACAAAGATGATATCATTAAAAATATTCCATAAAAAAGAATGTCTCATACTAAAGTTTTATGCTTATGGTAGTTGGATATCTGTCTATTTTTAAACATGTTTATGCCAGTTTATGTTTCTTCTTAATCTAGATCTGTGAACATCTCAAAGAAATGTGAAACTCTTAACTAGAGTCAAATTCAACCTGAAGAGTAAATGGACCTCTATCAATCTTAGGTTATTTAGAAACTATGCAATTACTATTTTTTAATTCATTGTATATGCAGAGAGGTAAGAGAAGAACCAAAGTCGAATGAAAACTGTAATGGAGCTGGTTTCTTAGGGTTAAAAGGGGCCATTAAGATTTGACTAACTTCTTTCCAATACTTCTTGTAGCTTTTGTACCACACCCATAGTTTTAAGATAGACTAGTTAGCTTTTCTTTCAGAAATCTATCAAATCATGACTTAAAGATCTGGACGGAACACTGGAACCAGAAATATTTCTTTGGCATTGTTCACACATAAAAATTTACAGTTGATATTCTGAACTTGTCCAGCTTCATCTTGCTATTGGTATAAGCTTCCTTTTGCTGGGTTTATATCTGCCCACTATTACTGATTTCTTTCAACATAGATATCTTCAGACAGTAATTTCCTCTTAAAATTCTCATAACGGCCTAGGGAAAATAGCAAGCAATCAAAAATGGTCACAATAAGGCAGGTTTCCAACTTTGACTTTTGCCATGAATGAAGTTCATCTAGGCCAGGGATGACCAGCCTGTAATTTTAAAGATGACTTTCTTTGGAGTACTCAATCTGTTCTGCCTGATACTTTTTTCCCATTGTGTGAGAGAAAGTCAGTCAGTCCTTGTCACCAGACTGTGTTTATCCAGTCATACGATCAGAGCGCATATTTGTTCATGTATGGAAATGATTACGTTTTTCCTTACATGATGCTTCCATCGTGTGAGTGAAGGTGGCATCCCTGTGTCACTTCAGATGTGTCTATTTTAAAAAGGTCTGATCTTTGCAATTCCACTTGGAAAATGGCATTACTATGCGACTGCTATATGTGGGAATAAAAGAAAAGGACTTGTGCAGAAAACCAGAAAACTTGAGTTCTGTGTTAGTCTCATAATCAGTTAATCTGAACAATTTGAAAATACTGCATGAGTATCATTTAATCTATCTTTATGTTGATTTTTTTTAGATAAATACCAATCCCTGTATTCCAAACACGTCTCTGAAAGGAGACTGCAAACAGAAGAAAGTTTGACCAAGTTCATATTGATTTTATTAATAAAACCGCCTAGTGGCTTCCGCAGCATCAGATCCAAAATCTCAAAGATTATGAAAATCATTAAATTCATTACTATTTGCATCGTTCCTTAAATTTCATTTATTTTTAAAGATAACTAGTCTTCAATGAATTGGGATTAATCATTCTTCTAAAACTCATAAGTAAAACCGTTGTTTGATATTCTCACAAGCCTATTTTCTTGCAATATAAAAATAACTGTTCCTATCCTCTGGATTGGCAAGAAAAGATGGGAAGAGTAAGAAAAGAAAACCTACTTTTATCACGGTATTATTACTTTTGATTTAAAGATAACAAACACTGAAATAATGCAGATTTAGCTTCAGGTTGTGTTCTTCCATTAACCTTTCTGAGCTTGGATTCAGGTCCAGTGTCTGCATTAGTTTTTGTGTAATTGCAACTGAAGTGATGACTATTTTAGGGTTTTTTACAATCCATGTCTTAGATGTTATGTCAGTTTGTATTATCATACTGAACATTTGTAACTTGCTTTCTATATGCAGACTCAGGGTTGTTTAATTAATAGGGATCAAAACAGCAAATCTCTGATAAGCATTCTAAAGCAAATTATTGTGTAATCCCTGTGACGTTTTGGAGGTGAGGAGTAAGTGGGGGGAGCAGTGGGGACAGTATTCGATTGAGCACCATAACTCATCCTGTTTGGAAACCCTGTATTTATTGGTCTGCCAAGCAATTATCAGGCAGTCTGAGAGCGCAATTCAATTTACACTAATCTTAATGGTCAGTTTAATTGAATTGAGCCTTATCAGTGAGATGTATGTTAAGAAGGTGTTTTTTTTTTTTACTGCAGACTGGCGCTATTGCTGTAAATGTGATCATCTAAGATTTCACAAGCCAAGCAACATGGGGCTTTGTACCGAAGTGGGACAACACAAATAAAAAAAAAAAAAAAAAAAAAAAAAAAAAATAAAAACAAAGAAAAGCCCTGGGAGAAGGAGCTGAAAAGCTAAAACATAATCAGTTTGACTAAGAAACATCTTTGCCAAAATGCAACATCTCATTAACACTTTGGCTGTGGTATTGTTTGGTGCCCCCATTTAAGCTTCTTCACATGCATGCTTGGCTCCCAGTCTGAGCAAGGAAGTGATTAATACCTGTCTCAGCCCTGCTCTCAGTCAGTAAAGCTGCCAAACACCCTGTGTGTTTCTGCTGTATTTGGTGTGCTTGTGGCACTCTAGCATCACGAAAAAAAGATCCATACTCATCCCTACCACCTTGCAGTATTGGACCATTCCTGCAATATCAGGCAGCCGGGTTTAATATTTTTCCTAGAACTTTTTTTTTTTTTTTTTTTTTTTTTTTTTTTTTTTTTTTTTTTTTTTAAAAAAAAAAAAAAAAAAAAAAAAAAAAAAAAAAGATTAAGACAAGTTGTGATTCAATACCAAACTAGTGTTCCAGAATGGGTCAGTAATGTACTGCTGGAGACTGGAGATGTGCTGGAGATGTGCTACTTGCTACTTCTTGGAAGTTTGTAATTTAGGGCTTTGGGCTTTATTTTGCTTTGGTGGTTGGTTTTGGTCTTGTGGTGGTTTTGGGTTGGTTGTTTTTTTTTTACTTTCTTGGCACAGCATATAGTTGCTGAGGTGGTGGTTTCACTTAGAAGCTGCCCCAGATGCTTTTTTATAGCACTGAAAAGGAAAAAATAAATTGAACTGGATCAAAAGTTAAGAAGTGCAGGAGAAGAGAGTGACAGTAAGGACTGCCCTGCAGAAGTCTGCAGAACTCTGCTAGAGACTTCTGCCGCTGCCTGGGGAGGCATGTGGCAACAGAAAAGCCTCGCAAGTGAAGCAGGGACTGCAGCGTCTTGTAATAATTCTTACAATATAGCTTGCCTAATTATGACATTACCCTAACTCCGTGCAAACATTAACTTACAGAAAATTTGGATTATAAAACTCAGTGGAATTGTGGTTTATAAAATTATCAGACATCGTTACATCCAGACAATGTTTGTATCTTACAATTTTCTGACAGCTGTCTGTAGATAAGGTTGGTTTTTTTGGTAGTTCGGTAACCTGGGAATTCTGGCTGGTCTTTGAGAGTGGGTTTGCATGGAGGTAAGGATTTTATAATGTTTCTTTTACTTTATCACAATGCCAGCTGACAATTGGACAAGTTTCTGTTCATTATGCTATATCTGATAATATCTGTAGTTCATATGTGCACATTTTAAATTCAACATATATGGTTTCTAGGGCAGAAACGGCTTTTTATCTCCATTCAACCAAGTAGTCATCATACTGCTACAGTAATAGCATTCCTTGAAAATTCCTGAGAAACTGATCAGAATGTATATAATTATAATGGTGGAGTAATTTTGGAAGGAATAAGGATCCAACAAATCTTTGTTGCACCTTAAATTTTAGGTATAGTACTGAAAACACCCCTGTCTCCAAAGATTTATTTCTCATGTATTTATAATTAGTTTTTAGGCAGATTACAGTAAACAGTGCAGTAATGGCTCACTAACATATAACACTTGTCACCCTTCAACTCAGGATGGATGAAGACCTTTGCAATAGATAAGTGATTTTTTTTTTTTTTTAATGCTTTATTATAACTATGTGGCAAAGCTTACACATTTTGATTTCCTGACCTAATGAGGCAGTTCTTTACCGTCACAAACAAGACATTAGATCGAATAGATAGGTTTGGATTAGGATTGCATACAGTATTATCAGGTAGACCAAGCTATGAATGTGTAAAGGAATTGAAAATGCAAAAAATTACAACCACCTGATGTAAGGAGATACATTTTTGGGTCACTTGAAATGTTTTCAGGGACTGCAAGCATGAGACAGCAATAGTGATCTTCTATTTTCCTTTTGTGTCTTTCTTTTTGGAAAAAAGTCAGAATATTATTATAGCCTGTAACTTCTAAGAAAACACCGTTTTAAACTCTGTGTGCTTCCTTGGCAGAGTATTAGCACTTTAACACTGGAAAGAAAGAGTGTAAGACAGAGGCACAAAACCAGGGGAGCATGTTGATGAAAACATAATTTTTTGATTTAAAAATCTACACCTACCCACCTTGAAACCCTGAAATGTAAGGATATAGTAAAATTCTGTGTATCTACATATGCATATATGTATCAAGTCTACAAAAATGTGAGGAAAATACATGAAAATACAGAATAGTTTTGCTTGTACCCATTTGTAGGAAAGTATACAGACATGCTCTGAGTGCTCAGCAAGGCCTCTCGAGCACAGTGCAAACCAACAGCTATCCTCCTCCATAATGCGACACTAAATAGAGCAGATGTTGACTCTTGATCTTGAAGCAAAATCAATTTCCAGTGGAGTTTTGCCTTTGACCTCAGCAGAATCAGGATTTTGCCTATGATTTTATCAATTTATTCTTTCTGAAAGCCTTTGTGGTTTTTGTTTTTTTTGTCTCTGCTCTAGCTATTCTTTTTCTAATCCCAGATTATCAAAAATCACTTCAGCCTGAGGGAGATGTGAATCTCTCTGTATAAAGCTTATTCAGTAATAACAGCTCTCAATTATAGAAGAACATAACAGGTTTGCTTGTAGAAGGCTCCTTCTCACAAGCAGTTTCTAAGGACTACTTATATTCTGTATAAACTCTGATTTTTCTTGCAAAAACATGCACGTTTCTCTCCTGTGTTCCAAATTACTGAGGAAGATAAACAAGGTCTCTGCTCTGATATCACACCAGCCATGTCTTTTATTTTTCAATGGCCGAGTTCCCTGTATCAGTATCCGGTTCCTCAGTGTTTATATGGTTATGTGGCACAGCAGTTCCATAAAACACCCTCCTTCCCCAAGTCAACCTCTGTGCTGGGGGCAGAGAGGCTTCAGTGCTGTGGGAGGAAGGAAAGGACTGTGGAAGGTACAGCAAAGTGAGAAGCCAATGAAGGCATTTGGGGAGGGTGGGGAAGATAGTCCTTGAGTGCTCTGGGCAGCTCTTACAGCGCATGAGGTAGATGGAAGTCAGAGAACAAGAGCTGGTGTTCTTAAAGTACAGCTCCCCAAAGCTAGGGGTCCTGTATCGGGGAAGAGTCCAAAGCTAAGCTGTGGTCTATGATTTTTAGACTTGCTTTTCTCATCAGATGATTTGCGGCTATTTTTCACGCATGACATGAAGGGTTGTGTGTGACAGGAGTTTTATGGTTCTTTTGGATGTGACAAAAATAAGTGGACCTTCTTGCCGTTAGTCTAGAATGCTCGCAGACTCCTTTAAAAAGAATACAGAAAAAACTTAATTTTTGAATAGCAATAACTCTGCCTAGGTGTTATACATTTAGTAATACATTTAGGGGTATTTTTGCTTACATCAGCTAATGATCCCAGTCAAGACTGCACCTATAAGCAAATGTAGTCCTCCTGTGGGGCTTAAGAACAAAGGAACAGAAAAGCTTTTGATAAATGCCAGACAAACGTAAATGATGAAAAGTAACTGTTTCTGTGAATTAGTATTTCAACAAACTCTTTGCTAAATGAGGCCTGGCCTTACTTTCCTGTGGTGCAGACACACAGAGTAAGGCTGGAAGCAACTGCCCTTTGCAGTGCGTCTGCTCTTTCACAGTGATGGAAAACAACTTGTGTAAGGAGGAATAGGCTGCATTGAAAACTGATATTTCTTCTTCCCAACTGAAATTAAGAAATCAACTAACATGCTCTGGCTCGTGCTAGACTCCTCCATACTCTCTAACCATTATTTTATTGTGAATTATTAATTTATGTAACTGAGTGGGTTTACTCTTTTTTCCCTTCTCTTTTATTTCTTGCCTGCTTTTCATGCCTATGTAAAATTTGTCAGTTTTGAAGGTCTTGGGAACAGACACTGTGTCTAGTCCTGTGTTTCTACAATGCCTGTTTTTCCAAGACACGGATGTGACAGAGGCCTCCATGTTGTCAGAGTTACAAAGAGTAAATAGCTATGCCATGTGGAGATGATCATAGTATCCCTATTTGTAATTACTTACTAACCTTGTTCTGTGTAATGCTGGTGCTGGAATAAGCTTGCTGTCATATACATGTTCAGTCATGCAGAGTTTCTACTGAATTTTGTTTGGAAAAAAGGTAAAAGAAGGAAAGGAAACATGCAACCTGTTCTGCTTATAAAGGAGGCTTGAAATTGCATCTCTGAGCTATCCAGAAGTGCAGCAACATGCTATTCCGCCATGTGCTCAGCCCTGCTGTCAGCACTGAGGCATTCCCCATGCTGTAAATAGCATGGAAAACGTACCTAGGTGCTCTATTATCTTGTGCATTAAATTAAAAAAAATCTTAGCTGCTGTCTTTCTTTCCATGACTGACTGAGTAGTTCAAATGGCTTAATCTAACAGGTTTAACTGAAAGCTACTCTCAAGTAACCTTTTAGGCTGTTTTCCTAAAAGATGCTAAGTCTTGATTTGGAGTGCAACGCACATGAAATGACCTTTCGTTTCAGTTCAATAGATTATACAGCAAAGAAGAGAGGCTGAATATGTTTCTTTTTGTGACAAAAGCAAAGCACAGCAAAGTTAAGTTCGAACTGCAGCCTACTTGAATTTATTATATTTTTATTTGCTTGCAGCTGAAGCGGAGAAAAGTTTATTTAATTGAATAGGCCCATTTATGAGTATATAGCGTTTCAACTCCGTGTGGTTGTTCCACCATGAAAAATGAAGCGGGTTATAGAAAATACACACTGCTCCATAGGAGAAAAATGTATTTCTCTGAACATTCTGTGCTTTGGGGTGACACAAAAGGAGATGTATCTGGCATGCTAACATATCGATCATGTGAAATCAATGCCTGCATGGTTTGGGGTTTTTTGATATTTTTTTTTTTTTTTAAATCTGGATTTCTAGATTTCCACTTGTTTTTTCTATTACTTTTTAACTTTTAATTTTGTCCTGTGGGAAGTGGTTGTGGTTGAGTCACCATCCCTGGAGGGATTTAAAAGCCCTGTAGATGTCATGCTTGGGGTCATGGTCTGGTAGTGGACTTGGCAGTGCTAGGTTAACAGTTGGACTCGATGATCTTAAAGGTCTTTCCCAACCTAACTGATTCTATGATTTAATGATAACAGGTAATCAACTATGTAAATGACCTTTGTGTTTAACGTTTGTATTGTATGCTTTTGGGAAAAAAGTAAATCTTGAGAAAGAAACAAACTCCGACTAATGCACTCTACTGAGGTGTTATCAGCAACAGTGATGTTACTCTCAGTGCAGGATGCAAGGGAAGGGAAGAGTTGTCATTAACCATGGTGAATGTGGGAGAAGCCACTTTAAGTCCAAAGCATACAGTAATATTCAGGCTGTCTGTTCCTTTGGAAGCATTTCTGTACCAGGCTGCTGTGCTGAAAACAGAGATGAATGGTCATTAGGTTTTGTTAGGAAGCTGCTATAAAATTTGTGATTATTGTTTTTCCTTTTTTTTTTTTTCTTTCTGGAAAGGGTCTGCTGTCAAACGAATGCTGATTATTATCTTTTATTATCTACACAGATGCCAAGGTTTACGATAAATCCAAGTTTTACACTGACCACTAAATCCACTTTAACTTAGTTAATAAAATCACCAGATTTTAAAGATCTTCACTATGCTTAAATACAGTACCACACTAACTCGGAATGGTCTGAAGTATTTACTTTCTCCACATCTCCTGCCTCTTAACTGTTATGGTTTTATGCTGTGCTGTCCCTGACAGACCACATGCTCTACAGCCTAGTTGAAATAGTAGTGTAAATCTTTCCTCGATCAATGCTTTGCCCACTGCTTTCTCTTGGCAAATGTTTTTAAAACAAGCCTGTTAGCTAGTAAAGGAACTTTTGAATTCATTCTGATATAGACTCTAAACTTGGATTGGAGGAGTTTTACAGGAGAATAACAGTTAATAACATAGTAATCAGTTTAACTGGAATAATCAGGACAAAAATACAGACAAAAGAGGGAAAATATTTTGTCTGCACACACACACACACACAGTTATTTGATATGCTGGGGTTTTTTTAATAAAAAAAAAAACAAACAACCCTTTGAGGCTTAGAGCAAACATGTTTATTGAAAGACAGCAGGTGGTATTAAAGTTGGTTATGGTAATATGTGTTATACCTACCCTTCCCCTCTTCTTTTAGTTTAAAAAATCAAAAAAGAGGGGAATCGTACCTCTTCTGTTTTATTTGCTGACTAGAATTAGGGAAGAATATACTGCAGATGGAAATACGTTGTCATATATGAAAGAGATGTAAGCTGTTTTTAGGGAAATGTTACGCAAAGAAGACTGCATTGAAAAGTGGCTACTGTTTGAGGAAGCAGGTAGCCTTTTTTTCTTAGGGACCTTAAGCCTATTTGAGTAGGATTGTAAAAGCAGGCAGAATAATCTCTCTCGCACACAGCTGTACACTGTCCTCCAGCATTCGAAACAAAAAGCAGACAGAAACGCCGGGGTTTCCAAAATGTTACCCCCTTGCCCCGCTTCCCTGGGGCACCGCTGCTGTGCTGCTGCAGCCTGCCCTCCAGAAATCCCGGGTGAGAGAGGAGGGCCGCTACTGCTGGGGAAACTAAGATTACTGATTAGGAGAGAACATAATCAGGTAGATTGAGCCTGTGTAGGGAGAAACCATTGCAGCGAGGAGGGAGGGAGCGCAGCACACACCGGCTGCCTACCTTGGGGAGAGTACCTCGCTGTTGTTTAAGAAAACTAAAATTGGCCGTAATTCTCCTGTCGGCTTCTGAAAAGAGGGTGCTCTTTTTGTGCCTGCGAAGCTGGCGGGTGATTGCACGCGTGCGTTACCTGCACCTGGCAATGAGTCTCCCTCCAGGTTTCTCCTACTTCAGAGAATGTGTTAGAGAGAAGTACCCAGAGGGAAATCAACTAACCGCTTCCCCACGAAGGTAGCGAGACACTGCGGTGCCAGCAATGCCTGGGGATGCCTCGGGTGAGTACCGGCTGTAAATGAATAGGAGGAATATTAAAAAAAAAAAATGAAGAGCGGCAGCAACGCAACCCTAAAGACGGCATTTAGGTCAGTTGGCTGCCTCCCGGGATATCTGTGGCTGGCTGGGGCAACTGCCTGCTGCGTAGAGGGGGCTGTGGGAAGTTCCTCTGAAAGGACTCCAAAGTTAAGGGCAAATGGGGCTCCTGGGAGGGGACTGACCCTGTCACAGCACCAGCCCCGTTCTGCCAGATATCCGTGCCTTGCGTAAGTTTATTTTTAAATCTGGTTCAAAACTGGTTGAAGAATATCAACAGGGTGTTGATACAGAAGGGAAAACAAACAAACTTTTGCATGCAGTAAGTCTTTGAGTAGGTTAACCAGATTTTATATTTTTTTTTCCCCTGACAGTGTGTTCAAATGACAATACCGAGTGTTTGCATAGATGAAGATAATAGATGCTAGCTGATCAAAGACAATTTAGTTGTTTTACTAAATTAGGTCCTCATTATAGAGACAGCAGAAAGATGTAAAGTTTACTGCAAACAAATTTGGACATGGTCAAATGAATTACTCAACTGATGATATAGAAATAGCTTGGAAACTGGGCCATCAGGCGAAAACAACCTTGCATTCAGTCTAGGGTAATTGCATAGACTTGTCTGCAGAGGATTGATTCTGAAAAGTAGCTGAAGTAACTTCATATCTTTCAAGCTATTTGGAAATAAATCTTGAGAGAATATTTGACTGTTTATATATAATACAATGCTCCACTGGTGGCAAAAAAAATGAATACTAGCTTCTGTTATAAATGGGTACCTTGATGCATTGTAACAAGTTTCGTTGTTCTTCCTCCTAAAAATGGAGGGGAGAGTATGCATTTTCTCTGAAACAAGCAATATTTTTTTTATGTCTCAAGCAGGAAAAAACCAAAGATTTTTGCAGTGGTTCAAATCTGAAGTATCTTCAGGGTATTTCAAAATTAATTTTACTTTCCCTTCCTGTTTTATGCATCCTTTCCTAACTTGGAGATATAAAATAATGGTTGATCCATCATAAGGATGTGTAGCATTGTCATATTGGCTGGTTTTATAAATCAGTCTTTATTGGAGTGATTAAAATACCATTTCCTATTTTAAATGACTTTATTAATCTTCTATCTTAAAGAAAAAGATGTTTTGTTTTTATTTCTATTTCAACATTAGTGCTTTATTCATAAGACACATTTCTCTGGAAACAACGGAGGCCAGTTAATGGTTTATGAGTTCAAGCTGAGCTGAATATAGCTAAACTCTGTCTTGCTTGACATTTCATCAAAAGCTGTGTTGATTTGCAATGTTTACGGACCTATTTATTGAACCTTCACAGCTTGAACTATGCCACCGAGCTTGTTGACATTGCTGAGTTTATCTCTTGGTGCTTGTGCAATCTCAGAAGAAAAGTTCAGAGCAAATGAGTTATAACAAACTTGTCACAGTTCATAAAATATGCAGTTAGGACAATGAAGTTGATCTTCTTGTTCATTGACCACGATACATTAGAGAAATCTGAGTAGACTAACACAATCTCATCTGGGTAGGTGAGCGCGTGTCCTTCTCTGTGATATTAACTTTCAGATTTGACTGTAGCGTCTTACAGGCTTTAAAAAGCAAGTCATAAACAGAACAAATCTTTTCAGTTCATCAGGCTATTTATATTTGAAAACGAAATCCAACTGTTTTGCAGCATGAAATAACATGATTACCTTACTTCTGTATAGATCTTATTTTGTGAGGAGTGATATATCAAATGAGCAAACAGCAAATTGAATCAGAGGCTCATAAATACCATAAAAAAATCATTCGGCTTTTAACAGTGAGAGCATCCCATGCCCTGTACTGCTCTCCAGAACATCCTGTCTGCATAACCCCTATTTTTAGCCAATAAAATAAGATATATCTTGCTATATCATCTACTACTATTACTGGATCAATAGTGCACATTATCATGGTTTCAGACACTTCTCTATGTAACTTGAACAGAAATAGATCAAAGGTAGTGCAACTGCCTGGCATCTCTGCAAAAGCAACAGAAAACTATGCACTATTTATTCACCACCAATAAAATGGATAGTTTAAGAAGTCAGGGTTACTTTTTTTCTTTTCTTTTTCTTTTTGAGTTGCAGGGGTAGCTACTTTCCCATGTGAACATTTTCATAGCTACCATTAACTCGGTTAAGATAATTTTTCATTCTCCTTTTAGAACTGTGGGTATAAAGCCAGTTATAAACATCCAAAAGGGAAATCAGATATTTAAAAGAAAAAAAAAGTAAGAGAATTTTTCCATGTAGTTCAATGGTTTTTGATTGGACTCTTGGTTCCTTTTCAACACTGAATGAATAAAGAGTTTATGCTTTTCAAATAAAAAGTAATTGCTTATTGATTGTCAAATGCAAGTTGTGTTCTAAGGGTACAATACCAAAAAAAAATATGATAGGAATATGCTGGGGGGGAATATTTGCTTTGCTTAACTATCGCTATGTAACGTAGCCTGCTGAATTATCTGGATAGGCTTACTAGGCTCAAATATCTAGACAATAGAGAGCAATAAGCTCTTTCAGCAAGCAAGTCCAAGCAAGAAATTAACTTTGGTGTCTTGTTTCCTCAACTGCCTGTGCATTAGCAGATTAGCCCTCTAACTTAAATGCTTGAATTTGGATAGTGAGGAAGCTCTGATATATTTATTAGAACCTTGTATGAATAACTTAAATGTGTTTTGAGCAGATGTCAACAACTTGCTGTAAGGAGGTACAGAAAATACCAATCAGCTCTCATAGTTCCATACAACTTCTTAACACTATGGAAAATGAAACATACTTTGGAGAGCATTTAAATTAGCAAAGACTCATTGTCAGAAATTCTAAAGTTAATGGTGTTCTGTATGCATAGGAGGGTCACCTGAAGTCAATCTGGGGAATCTACAGAAACCCAAAAATGCCTGAAATGTCTTAAAATATTTGAATGTATTTCATAGGATTGTATTTTTCATAATGATATTTCTTATTTTATTTACTTCCTGTCTCTCAAACTACTCTCTTCTTGTGCCACTTGCCCTTTTTTTTTCCTCTTAGAATCATAGAATCATAGAATCATTGAGGTTGGAAGAGACCCTTGGGATCATCGAGTCCAACCATCGACCCTACTCTACAAAGTCCTCCCCTACACCATATCCCCCAACACCACATCTAAACGTCCCTTAAACACATCCAGGGATGGTGACTCCCCCCCCTCCCTGGGCAGCCTATTCCAATGCCTGACCACTCTTTCTGTGAAAAATTCTTTCCTAATGTTCAGTCTAAACTGAGTTAGAATAGCAACATCCTCTGGTCTTTTTATGTGAGAATTCACCAAGAAAAAAAATGGTAGACACATGGGATCTAAGTGTCTTCAGTCTGTGCTGATTCTTGCACAGTGACACTGGTCAGTGTTGTATATGTAAAAGACTCTTAATTTAGCACTCGTTAGACAATAGAACCATTTTTTTCTGCCTGACATGAAGTTATGCTATTGACATAAATGAAGGCACAAAATCTGTTTTGTATAATATTTAAAATATAAACGCTTCAGGCAGAGGTTATTCTTGACAGACACCAAGCCCCTTAACTGCTAATAGGAAGTGAAAACATGAATAATACAACATACGATTTTAAAAGGAATAGCCATATCAAAATCCTGGTTCAGATAAACTGATAATTACAGGACGGACTATGAAAGCTTGACCATACTACGTAAAATGAGTATATGGTTTTCCAGGGTTGTAACAAGGCAAGGTGGTTGTGAATCTTCTGCTGACTAGTGCAAGCATGTAAGATTCATTTCTTTGATGAGATTATTTTTATGAGGCTTCTTTTTTCTAATTTACTCACTAATTTTTGCTAATCTTTGCCATGTGTGCCCTTAAGTAAAGACATGCTTCTCCCTTATACATGATCTGCTTGAAGACTTTACATAATTGTGCTATAAAAATGGCATGCTTTTGAGATGTTTATTTTTCTGTTGTTGTTGCTAAGAACCATGGTTAGTGGAAGATCATTTATTTAAGTACTTCAAGATAGTCTAGAAGTATGCTACTCTTAACTAAAAAAAAATCCTTTGCTCTCACTTTTTTCCCCACTGGTCTGGCAAAACCTTTTGATTTTGAGAAGACAAATGTAAAGCCTCTTTGTTCATTCAGGATTTTGTTCTGAGAAGGTACTTCTAGGTCACAGGATGCTATGTTTAGAGGTGTGTTTCTGGGTTAATCTCTACATCTATAATATCAGCTAATTTTGTTTATATTTTTTTATATGTGCTTCCTGACTGAAACAAAATAACAAGAAAAGATGTGTACGTCAATGAAGAGATAGGATTTTTTTTTTTATTTTGAATCTGAGGGTGTCCCCAGACATTCAGAAATTATGAGGATTAAGCAAAATGCTCTTTGCTAGAATTAATGGTGGCCTGGAAAAGACTGAAGGCACATACATACATAGGGAAGGGGGGTATGAATTTGTTGGTATGATTAATGAAGTGCCACCTGTAGACAGGAGTATTGGTATTACTGGGGGCCCTTTAGCCCTGGTCACAGGTGATTTACAGCACATCCATGATTAGAATTACTGTCTTTCTAAATGATCCAGTTAATTCACATAACATGCTTTTACCATTTACCTCTGCACTACATATTGTGTATTCATTGGGTCTTCTAGATTCAAAGCTTCAAGCAAAAATATTAATCTTATTAATTCTCTGTTAAAATAGTCTTTGTCTAGTGCTACTAATCAGACTGCGATCTCCACTGACTTTTTCTTCAGCTCAGGACTCAAGCAAGCACTAGGCAGCTGCTCTGAAAAGCTGTAAATTGAGTTGCCGTGTCAGTGGCTTGTCCTGTTCTTTCCTCTCTCCCCTTGTCCTCCTCCTTGCGCTTTCCCCAACAAGGGCCTGCACTGCCTGGGCAGTGGTGTCTGAGGATGCTCCTCAATTGCCTGCATCCAAGTCATTCTTCTGTGTGGTTTGGGATAGGCCTTTAGTTGAGCTGGAGGGGTGAGCGTAGCGGTAGCAGACTGAGAACTGCCCAGAAATCCCCTGGAGTTATTTAAATCCTCCCAGCTTTTCCATCGTTGGCAACAAAACTTACTGCCTCTCTGATGTTGGGACTTCTCCAGCAACAAAATTAAATTTTGTGTTAGTGATGAGAAGAAAATAAATTACTTTATCCTTCACCTTTGGAAAGGGGAAACTAAATCTTGGTTGTATTTCTGAGAACCTTTTGAGTCAGTTTGCTCAGCTTTCATAGAGAATTGAAGACTGGAAGACTTTGCAGCCATATCAAGTTACTTTATCTTTCTTGGTTTTTCCTTTGCCTAGAGGGCCAATTTTTCTGAGCAGTGAGTTCCCCAACTTACTAGAGTAATATTTTTTCATTTTGATGAAATTTCCACAATCTCAGAGAGCTTTACTGCATACCTAATTCAAACCTTGTTTGTATGCTGCTTAGCTGTAAATGTGTCAACAGAGGTCTGTGATGAAAGGAGATCCAAGTCTTCAAAGATATCATTAAGATCACTATAGGGTATGTTAGCAAAAAGTGCCACAGTACAATCCTTGGAACATTTACATTTAAATTCTTAACTATTTATAAAGTGTAGCAGGCAAAATTTTGTAACATTTTGTACTGGAGTGATGTAACTTGAAATTTCATCCTGGGAAATTCTGAGCAAGTT
This sequence comes from Calidris pugnax, assembly GCF_001431845.1. Classification (NCBI taxonomy): domain Eukaryota; kingdom Metazoa; phylum Chordata; class Aves; order Charadriiformes; family Scolopacidae; genus Calidris; species Calidris pugnax. The sequence goes on along the minus strand of NW_015090989.1, from coordinate 1,069,428 downwards.
CTTCAGATTCAAACAACTGAATTTGTCTAGATATCTAGCTTGTTTTCTGCTTCAACTGGATTTATACAATTGATTCCTATTGTCTTATAGCAAAAGGAATCAGGGAGAGAAATACCACTTGAGGTAAACCCCCTGTTGTGATCATTTGGATTATTAAAATACTTGTGAAGGATTAGCATTGACAAGTAGGAAGTTCCTTCTCCCCTTAATGACGCTGTAGATGTTCTGGTGATTTCTAGTAAGAGTTGTCAAGTTATCTGGTGTATTTTATAGAAGCAGGAGGAGTAAATTCAAAAATGGTAAAACCTCTTTTGGTTATAAGAGGTTTCTTCCACTATTCTTTGGAAATAAAGAAAAAGGTAATTTATTGACAGATTTAAAAAGAAAAATGAATACAATTTATAGTAGCATGGTAAAATTGTGTTATGGACATGGATCAGAAAATGATGCCTCCTCTCAAGTCAGCTCTCCTGAGACCTACCTGGAGTGCAGTCTCAGCTTCTGGAGTTCCCCATAGATACAGATGTACTGGAGAAAGTCCATATGAGAGCTGCCAGGATGGCTGGGAGCTGGAGCACAAGGCATGGAGGAGCCCTTGGTTTGTTCACATTTCAGAATAAGGCTGGGTGAGAGAGATGGCCATTACAACTACCTGGCTGGAGTTTTGTGGAAAAGAGACAGACGCTTCTTAGAGGTACATGGCAATAGGACAAGAGGCAAGGGATGTGAGTTGGAAGAAAGGAAATTCAGCTCAGGTATAAGGAAGACTTGTTCTCAGTGTTTGGTAACTGGAATGGATCGTACAGAGACGTTGTGGGATCTCCATTGCTGGAGACAGTCAAACCCAATTGAACATAGCACTGAACAATCTGTTCTTGCAGCCTTTTCTTCTTTCTTCCCTTTCTAGGGAATTTGGACAAGGGGACCTTAGGAGGTCCCTTCCAGCCTCAGCTGTTCTGCAGGTGTAGCTATAGCGTTTGTATTAAGACCTTAACATTGCATAGTACTTTTTGTTAAAATATCACTTGGGGTTTTTTTTGATAAATGCAGATTCTTAGAGTAAGAAATGTCCCTTTAGAAATTGTATCTATTCCTGGGCTTATGGAAGAAAATTGTAATAGAAAAATCAGTCTGAAAATCAAATAGCTCTGGCTAAATCTTCTTATAATGCTTTTGTGCTTTTTTTTTTTTTTAAAGAAGTCAGTGACATTTGAGTCTCTAACAAATTTTGAAGCAAAATTTTCCAGAGTTGGAGGATAAAAGGATAAATAATTATAAATTACTTTTCAAATTCCATGATTGACTACTATTGCCACTTTGCACAGGTAGCAAATTTAAATTTCATCAGAGTGTAAAGAACAGAGGACTGAGTGTGTGTCAGTGTGCAATAAATCTTTATGTGCAAGGGCAGACATCATTGATCTGTATTATGTTGAACCTTTGAAGCTTAACCCAGATCAGTTTCCTGAGCAGAGAAAAATGCAAACATTTTGTAAGAAAATGCTTTGAAAGAGATCAGTTACCAAAGTCTTCATCTTTTAATTTTTGTTTCTTAGCAGCTGGTCCTTAGTCTACCTAATTGCATTATAATGGCTTTATGCTGCACCAGATGCTAAAGGGATAACATTTTTCTTTCCTAGATAGCAATGCAGTCTCTGTGTTTGGAATTCTGTTTTGTGGTTTTCCCTGTGTTAAGCTATGCCACAAGCAAACCACAGGTACTGGATTCTGATTTTATATTAAATAAACCCAAATACTTTTGAACCTCCTTGAGAAATAGAAATAAAAGATATCTCTAATTGACATAATTTTGTTACTGACTTAATTTAAAAGTATTTCAACCTTTATTCTAAGAGCAAAAATAATGATTTATGTCCTATTATTACAAGTATTTACTATAATGCACTAGCTTGTTTCCTTTCCTATTTATCAGTCTTTATTAAGTTGTTCTTTCTATAAGCATGGCTATACCTATGCAGTGGTCTAATTTGTTATGTTGCATAGAATAAGGTTTTATGAGAAGGAAGCAATCTGTCTTTATGGCTAATTGTAGGGGCAATCATAACTCATGGAGGCTATGATCACATTATGAGTTTCCTCAGCCATCCTTCCCAGGATCTTATTTAAAAGAAAAAAAATGAAAGAAGGAAAAAGAAAAAAAAAAAAAAAAAGAAGAAAGAGTTAAGAGTGCTGTTGCACTTTCAGTCAATGCAGATTTACTGTTATTGAAGAAGGCTTCTTCCTTTCATAATGTGATTGTTCTACATGCCCTGATTGGGAACAAAGTAACTTCATAGTAGCTCACTTTAAAAGCTTGAACGGAATATTTAAATTTGAAAATGGAAAACTAATTTTTACTAAATGGAATTCTTAAATTAATAATCACCTGCTATTATAATAATATCAGTAGATAGCATCTCAGCCATCTTAATTTTTTTATAACTTAATACATAGATCATGCAATTATTAATAGTTCTATTGCTTTCTTTTGTGTAAAAGTAGTGTACTAGAATAATTTATAATTACATTTAAGATGTAGCTGACCTTATTACAAGGAAAAAATAATAAATGTTACTAGTGAAATATTTTTATCTGTTCATTGGAGCTATCAACTTCAATATTGCATAGAATTTTAACTCCTTCCTGTAACCTAACTTTAAAACCTATCAAAGGGTATCACATATTTCTGAAAAATGGTTTTGTATGTTTTCTTTAAAAACAACTGGTTATGAAAGAGAATGTATTTTTCTTCTGAGACTAGTGGGCACTAAGAGCATATTGAACATTTACAGAATAAATTTCCTGGCAGTGCCTGAACCCCTCAGCAAGCAACAGAGCTGATGGGAGTGGAGAGCAAAGAGCGTGGTGTTGAGACTTTATGCTTACATAGGGGAATGCAGCTTCACATTAAGGCACTCAAATGTAAGCATTTTCTCTTCCACTATTTGTCAGTGGAAATCTTGAAACAGATTCCATTGAGCACACCTAGGCACTTAGCATTGTTTTAAGTACAGTGAGATGTCCCACCTAGGCCCAGCTGTTGTTGCAGGGGGAAAAGACTGTTGTGTTCCATGTCCTATCTCTGAATGCCAAAGAGGTGTCATTGGTCGCCACAGAGCACCGGCTGTCTTCTTGTAGGCTACGGAATACCACCGTGAAGAAATGAAGTCTCTGAAGCCTGCAGAGCAGCCTTAAGACAGGCACTTAGTGGCTGTTCAGCTTCCTTCGGACTCAGCAGATGCTGCTGCTGGGGTCTTGGTCCAGTTGCCAGAATTGACAGTCATTTTATGCTACTTGAAATGCTGTAGCTTCTCCTGTTCAGCTTCTAAATGCTCATGCAGAAAAGCATGTTATTGCCAGGTCCTCTGTTGTATCTACTGATGCTGTGAGCCCTTCTGAGACATCTCCCGTGTTAGGCGCTTGTGCGGAGATAACACTCTTTATAGCCTAGTCATTGTCATCTCTAATGAGATTTTTAGATTCTTATTTCTAGGACGGACACCTAAATTAAGGTTCTAACTTCAAGCTCAGTCTCACTCCTCAAGCTGGTTTTTTTCAGTTTTGAAAATAAATATTTTTCACTGTGTTTATTTTTGTGTGTAGAAACTTGTATTGCACATTCTCAGTCATAATTTAGGGTAGTGTTTTCTATTTCTCAGTTTGCAAGTCAAAAAAAAAAAAGAGAAGGGGAGAAGAGGTGGGGAAGGACAAGGAAAGGGCAAGTGAATAAGAAAATCTACATAAATCGTGAGGTTTTTTTGGGAAAAAAATAATCCCTGAATAGATATAAACTTTTCTTTACCTGTAAAGCACAAATAATTTCAATACACCTTAAGTCTTACCTTTTTTTCTGATCAGTAAACCAGTTTAATTATCACTTCTCCCCACGAAGCAACTAGCCTACAGTTAAATGCTATGAATAGCCCTCATCCCTCGTGAATGAGAATTCCCTCCTGCTATTAGTAACTGTCAACTTGCATGATTGTTTCTGCACCAGAAGTCTTGGTAGAGTTCCTCATTAATTAGTTTGTGTACAAACATGACTACCTCTGCCAGTGGGAGTAATGGGATGCCATTACAGGTAGTCGGAGAAGATCTGACTAAAGTAGATGAATCTTCATTACAGTCTCACCATGTGACCTTTATCAACATCTCAAGCTTCATTACACACACAAGGTTGTTGCACCAGATTTGTAGTGATAACTTCAGATGCTCATTTTTAAGTTTTCTGGATATTAAGTTCATTTTCTCCCACTTGGATTTTACTTTTCACCAGAATTTATTTGACAAGTTTCAAAAGTTGCCTTGCCATAGCCAAGGAGTGAGAAGTCACACTCACATATAGATGTGTAGGATAGTGTGCAGCTAGTCTTTCTAAACCTCAAGTGGTCAAATAGTGTAACAACCAGTGGATTTTTCATAATTGTTTGTTGAATTTGGTAGATTCCATGCCTTTTCTTTATGTTGACTCTGATATTCATTCTCCTTGATACAATACAAAAGAGAAAGAAAACTATTTTCTTCAGGAAGAGTAAACAGTTTGACTGGGACAAGTGTCAATGTAATGTCATGGTTCTTAAATCATATTTCCTTCAAGTGATGGGTTTCCATCATCACTATTTAAAAGGTTACCTTGTTAACCCAAAGGAGAAGTTGTCTGGTAGGTTTTGGCTGAGTTGCTCAGATACTGCTCAGACCTGAGAGTGCTTGTTCTGATATGATTTTTCCAAGAGTCACCTTCCACTCAGGTTGCAAGATGGGTGACATCCTTCCCATGTCAACTGAGAAGCCTCTGGTTTCTGGATGTTTTTAGGTTAACAGGATACCATGTGTTGTTTCACTGATGATAGTCCTCAAATTATTGTTTTAACTGAGTTTTTCCTGCTTCTGAGATGGAGGAAGAGTGAGTGTCAACCTGGCTCCTAATTTGACCTTTCTTTGGAGCTGGACATATGGTGCCTGGTCCTATGAGATCCACTTTTTTTGTCATGCAGATAGGCTGGGAGTAAATTTGTCAGTGACTTGTTGACAACAGAGTGATTGGTCTGCATTAGTTACTTCTCTGCTTCTCTGTCCTTGTACAGTAGGTGTTTGCAGCTTGATACTTGTGGCTTCCAGTGACCTGCCTATGCACAGTGTGCTAACTCTTTTGTTTATCTCAGTTGCAATAATACATGTATTAGGCAGGGATTCACATAGGTGCTTGTCCTAATTAGCTACAATGTTAGAATAACAAAGTAGCCCAGAACAAATCCCAAACAGATTGAGGCGGATAAACTATGTATGGGAATTTCCAGATTGCTCCAAATTCCCCGAGTCAGGCATATTTAATATCCTTAGATCCTACCCAGGGTGGGTGTGTGTGTGTGGTGATTCACACCAAAGCAAAGGAATATAATGAGATGTGCTATGAAAAAGAAAAGCTCATGCTGGGGCAGGGGATAGATTCTTGTTTATTTTGAATGTGTATGGGGGTTTTGGTGGGTTTTGGTTTGTGTCTTTTTTTGTGCAACTGGAAGGGAAAGGGGAACAGTAGAGTTTATCAGTTCTGTTGCAGTAGTAGAAGGGGTCTGCTTTTTCCTCTTGTGGGAGGAATGAAGGCAAACGGCTGATTCTGATAGCAAAAGAAACATTGTTGAGTTGACATTGCTGGTTCCTTGAGGCTGAGCTTCAAGCACCGCTGGACTGGTTCACTTCTTCTCCTGAAAGAAGCAACCAGAATATGCAGATAAGGAGGCTGCTGGAAGTTCTGGAGAAGTTAGGGCAACATAGCGATTGCGGAATCATGTTCCCCTTCTTCCTTAGAAGTACAGAGATGCTGTGCGTGCTCCAGGATAAGAGCCAGCAGTGTTGTGATTCAGCTGGTGATGCTACACCCGTAGGGATGCCACACTGGTGTACCATGCTGAAATTGATAGTGCTAATGAAAGTGTCAGGGGATACAAAGATGATTAGAGCCCCACAGGATCTAGCCAGGATATTTGTGCTTGTGGTCAGGAAGAGCCCAGAGGTCCTGCATCACAAACACTCTTTAATTTTAGAGCAAGAGTTTGAAATCTGCTAATCATTCCTAGAAAACGTTAAGGGGCAATATTTAGTGGAAGACTCCTCCATTAAAGTGTACAGCTGTACATATTTCCTTTTGTGATTCCCCTCCAAGGGTTTTTCTTCATTCTAGTATTAGCCAAGCTGGTCCAAGCTGGCAAGATTTGTCCTCGGTCAAGTCACCTTGTAAGAATTCTGTGTTTCAGAGTATGTACTCTAGTTCAAAAGTGCCATGAGAAACTCAGTTAAAATATTCTGCTCTTTTCAGTGGGGTTTTTGCATCAGGCTCTCAGCATATTTTGAGCATCAGTTCCATATCAATAACAAGAAAGAATACATATTTTCATTTTTCCTCTTGGTAGCCTCTTTTTTTGTTTATTTGGACACTGTAAAGAAGATCTATGAAAACTTATGGTCTTTTGCTGGACTAGTTAATTCTTTTACTGAAGGTTTAGTTGCAATGTTTAAAAATTTATAATTCCATTAATAACACACCATTTTATTTTACTATTTCAAATTGTCATGGCTTAGCTATTGAGTTTGATGGATTTACATGCAAATGCATTTTCATTCTTGAGTTGTATTCATCTGCATTATATTAGGAGCTTTAATATGTCAAGTAACCCTTTTAGCGTTTGAAGAAATATGTATTAAAATGGGTTAGCAAATTTTCAGCTACATTTTGGGGGAAATATGAATACATTGATTCTGTTGCTCAAATTGTTATTTCATTATGGAAAATTTTCCATTTCAGAAAAACCTGCTAAGGTGTTCCATTTTGTTATTTTGAAAACACCATGATTGTCTGGGTATTTCTCCCTTTGGGTTTTGGAATCATCTTAGTAAATATTTCCATAAACTAAGAAACCTAAAAAAAAACATTTTCAATTTGGAAAAAAAAAGAAAAAACTCAACCAAAATGGCAGCCCACATTTGTTCTAATTCGGGAAATAAAAAAAAGGCTCTTACAAATTACATAGTATGGGAAACTAGATTCTTTTTCTTACCTAACTGATATTAGTTTGTATGCATTCCTTTCTCTTCTTTCAGTTGCGTATACAAATTTTCTTCTTTTCTATCGCATCTCACTTTTCTGTCAGCAGTAACACCTAGTGATTTTGCTTGTTTACGAATGTTCCTACTCTAATAGCATGATTCTCCAAAGGTACAGTATTGTGATTTTGTGAAAATATGTATTTACTGTTTGTTGATGAGATGCCACAAGTGGTATCTGGTAATCACAGAATTGTCAGAGTTGGAAGGGACCTCTAGAGATCATCTAGTAAAACTCCCCTGCTAAAGCAGGAACGCCTAGAGCCCATCACTCAGGACTGCATCCAGGCGGGTCTTGAAGATCTCCAGAGAAGGGGACTCCATGACCTCCCTGGGCAGCCTGTTCCAGTGCTAATATGAAGAACTTGGTGCCTGAGCAGTCGAGCTTCTCAGCTTGACCATAAGGAGTTAAGAACGTGAAACGCTTTTATGCAGATTGTAAATTGGCTGTTGCTAATTCTCCTGTCTTCACCAGTTGATGTACTATCAATTAGCAAATATAGGTTTTAATGCTGCCTTTAATATTCATGATTCTTAATTGCCTTTGTTAATTGAGGAGAAACACTCTGGTGCGCAATGCTTGACAGGTAAGAATTATTATCTGCTGCTTGTGTTGGCAGTTGTCCAGGGAAAAGTAGGTTACTGATATGCAAGTATGTGCAAAGATCTTGCCCACGGATCTGTTCTTTCGGCTGTGAGTTTCCCTGCTCTTGATAGACAATCTGAATAACGGAACAGCTTAAGGTTCAAGTACAACATCTGAATAACCTGTTTTGAGGAATCAGCTGTGCAGGTTCATTTACAACAGGGAGCAGGCACAAAGGAAGGCTATTTTTAGAAACTGCAGATCTACAGTTATTTTAAAAAATTAGAAGGTGAAGAAATGACTGAGACTAAAAACAAAGAAGACAGTGTTATTCATGGTGAAACTTAGCTGGTCATATTTTATTAATTTTTTTTTCCCAAGTATGTCAGGTTTGATTTGTATGTATATTTGTCTTTGGACTGTATGTTTCAATCCTTTGAATAGATCTTATGCTCAGGTGTTTAAATTTTTTATGTTTTATGCTGTCCATACAGCTTGGCTGTATTATACTTTCTTTATGATGTTATAAAATTGGCCTTGTTTGAAATATCCTTACAACTACTAAACTATTTTCATTTAAATATTTTCAAATGTCATTTTTTATTTTCAGCCAGCTTGAACTACTGCTTTCATATAGCTTTAAATAAGTAAATAGGGATGACTTTAAAGACTATGAAAGAAAGAATCTGCCTTAAAAAAAAAAAAAATTAGAAAAATCAGAAACACTTGAGTTCCAGCTGCAAAAGTGACTTAGAAGGAGGTGCTCACTAAAGTTAATTGGATTTGAGTTTGTGTTTGCTTTTCAAAGAGACTTAAGATCTTGGTTTATTTAAATGCTTTCAAAAATTTTGGCTCAGCTCAATAATGCTAAAAATGAAGGAAAAGAAGCATACAGAAGGTCTAGTAGGGCGTGATTAATGCCTTTAATGAGAAATGCTTATAAATGAGGCTTTTGGTCATTATTTATATTCAAAAGATAGGTTCTTAACTGGAAAAGGTGGTCATTCTGTGTTCTGTTAGGAACAAAAATGGCTTGATTTTTTTTTAATGTTAATTAAAATTAAAATGTTAATTTTTCATGAGAGCTGTAAAATAAATTGAACTGGAAGCGGCTTATACAGGAAATGAGACTTATCAGTTAATTTTATTGTCTAAGGTTTGGCATCGTGGCCAATAAAAGCAAGTCTCACTTATAATTTCCCTTTTGGTTCTCTCAGGGTTAGCCTGTAGAAATTACACCAGCATCATGTGGCATGAGCCACAAAGGGCTGCTCTGCACCAGATGGACTTCAGAGAAATAATGGAAGCAATATTGTCCCCAGCTTGGCGGCTGTTGCATGGGCTAAGCTGACCAGCTGTACACTGTGGGCTTCGGTGGAGGATATTGGAGCAGTAATCTCACGCTTTGTAGGGTTCATGGACTGTTGTTGTGAGAAATGGAGGAAAGCTTCCTTCCCCGCTCTAGCACAGCAGCTTTCCATAAGGTGTGGGTAACCATGGTGTTGGTTGGGACTGTCCCTATCGCTGATGTTTTGTTCTTATAGCATTTCTTACTCTGTTATGGTTGTGCAGCAATTCTACTGTATTTTCAAATTGGAACAGTTTAAAGCATCCAGAACTGGGGATTATTTGGGGGGAAAAAAAAGCAAAAAAAAAGCAGAGAATAAGAGAGGCTGATTAATAGAAAGTTGAATAGCAGCAGGAATGGATGCTTTCCCACAGACTCTCCAAATGTATCTGTGATCAGATTGCTGGTAGCAATAGCCCAATTATGAAAGGGCTACCCGTCCATCAGTGCTGAAAGGAAATTTGGAAAGAGCGGAGGTCATGGCTGCTCCTTCTGACATATCAGTGACTGCATTTGCGTAATACCTCAACCAATCTGGAGATCCTGTATAAGGAAAATGTCTGGGGAGGGAAAAAATGGGTTTAGGTGTGGCATTTTGTCCAGTAGTGATAACATATGGGAAGATTGGAGGGTAGAACAATAGTTCTGAGCCTGAAGCTATATATCAGGCTTAGAGTTTTTCAGGGTTAGAATATTTTTATTGGAATAGTTTTGTTTTCTTGATGCACAACTATACACTATTCCTTGTCAAAAATCACCTGTTGTGTTAGTGATCATCTAGTATGAAGTGACATATCTTCCTAGGGAGATTATGGTTGTACTTCTAGTGGAAGATTGCCCTGTGTAGGTAGAAATACCAGATTGCCAGCTCTACACCGTATGCATTCACAGCTGGCTACAGTGTTTTGGATCATCAGTAATTGGAAATGTGTGACTGCTACAGAAATAGGATATCAAGGGCATCATAGTATCAGGCTTACCTAGAAACACTTCAACCTTTGAAAATATGCTTGTCTTCACCACCTTGGGAATTTCTGAATATCCTAATGTCAGTGTTGATTTTTCTGATTTCTATCTGTTGATTTTTTCAATTCTAGTGTCAGAATTCAATGAATACATTAGCAAAATAACCCCACCATCCCTCACAGAATTATTGTCTGAAATCTGCCAAAATTATCTCTTTATTTATGAAGGAGAGAAATTGCTGTTGGGTTAATGTACTGAGAATTCAGATGTTCTGGTTCACGGATATAACAAGATTGTGTTTGGTGGAATTTTTTGGTTGGGGTCATTTTTTGTTTGGCTGGTTGGTTGGTTTTGTTTGGTTTGTTTCTTCGTTTTTTTGTTTTGTTTTGTTTGGGTTTTTTTTTGGTTTTTTTTGTTGGGTTTTTTTTTTTTTTTTGTTTGGGGTTTTTTTTTTTTTTTTTTTTTTGGGTTTTTTTTTGGTTTTTTTTGTTGGGTTTTTTTTTTTTTTTTGTTTGGGGTTTTTTTTTTTTTTTTTTTTTTGGGTTTTTTTTTGGTTTTTTTTGTTGGGTTTTTTTTTTTTTTTTGTTTGGGGTTTTTTTTTTTTTTTTTTTTTTGGGTTTTTTTTTGGTTTTTTTTGTTGGGTTTTTTTTTTTTTTTTGTTTGGGGTTTTTTTTTTTTTTTTTTTTTTGGGTTTTTTTTTGGTTTTTTTTGTTGGGTTTTTTTTTTTTTTTTGTTTGGGGTTTTTTTTTTTTTTTTTTTTTTGGGTTTTTTTTTGGTTTTTTTTGTTGGGTTTTTTTTTTTTTTTTGTTTGGGGTTTTTTTTTTTTTTTTTTTTTTGGGTTTTTTTTTGGTTTTTTTTGTTGGGTTTTTTTTTTTTTTTGTATTGGTAAAGGCCTTTGCATTTATTAACACTGTTTTCTGGCAGATTACAAAACAGAGACAATTTTCCTTTCTTTGTATCATATAGTCATGTCTAGAATACCAAGCTAGAAACTGTTAAAAACAGATACCTGTGCACTTCAAAATTTCTACTAGTGATTCTGGTAGGCCATGATTACTTCATCTAAACCTCTCCTTTAGGGTACAGACTTTTAATGATACTGGCTGTTGGTTGTGCAACAATACACTGGCTGAGTAACGATACTTGGTACACTTGGAAGTATCTTATTAGAGACACTTCTTCACTTGATACTTATTTTAATTGAAAGTCATAGGACTTTCAGTATTAAAGGCCGTATTTTTATATGGTAGTGAGCATATAGTTAAAATTGTAAGATATAAGTTTTACAATACCTTTTAAAAATTGTCCTTAGTTTCTGAAGGGTTCTGTGAATCCCCTTAAGACCTTCAATATGTTCGACTTTGTATATTATTGACCATATGATTAGACTGAAATTATTATGGCTCTTTTAATGCCTGCTGCTTCTGTGAGCTCTGCTTTTAAGTGATGACGTTACAGTTGTTTTATCTGTAAAATACATGTGACGTCACAAGTTACCTTAGCAAAAATCAAAAGGTGACATTTCTTCTAAACTCTAAAAGTAGTCTTGTTAGTAGTTTGTTCTCGCTTTCATTCTTGCAACTTCGTGTCTTGGCAAGATGTGATGACTCATGGTTGTTATAGTTGTCATTTCGGTATTAGAGCAGAAGAGCTTCACAAATGTCCTATTAACCTATCTCATAACCCAGTGCCAAAACACTTTCATCATCTAGTCTGTTCTAACACGCTAATATAGCGAAAGATTTATCGTTTTATTACTTGGCGCACAAAAGTCAAATGACTTCCTTGGTGTCAAAATTAATTTCCCAGAAATCGTTACCCAAATCACCTCTTCCCATTTCTGTTCCTCCTACTAGCAAGAGGTTCTAACCAGCTAAATATTATAAGGTCCCTGTTCCTTTTTATTGACATATGTACAATTGCCAATAGCCTTTCTGTGGTCAATAATATATGTTTTAATCTAATGGCATATTAAAAGTTTAATGGTTTCCCATGGGTCTCTCTGGGGGAATTATTCTAATGTGATTGTAGTATTTCTATGATATTATGATCTTAAGGAGAAGTAGAGTTAATCTTTCTTCTTCCCATAGGCAAATGCATATAAACATTATAGAAGTAACTCATTGGTTGAGTTTAATGTTCGATTTTCAACAAAAAATTAAATAAACCATGTGGTGAGGTATAAAAATATTCCAGTTTGTAACTGCTGGTTGCTATTTCATTTGAAATGAAGACAGACCGGTTTATACTAGGGCTGCTAATTAAAAAATAGTCATGAATGTAGAACAGAGATAAGTAATAAGATGTCCTAGAAGCTGATTAGATTTAAAGGTGACCTTAAATGGTCAGGTAGCATGGGCAGATTGTTTTATTTGCTTTTGTCTTATCTCCTCACCCCCAAACATAGAGCAATTATGTTAAGAGCATGCATATAGAAGAAATTTCAATGATGATTTAAATAATTTAATATTTCTTATAATGCACTATGCCTCTAGTTTATGAGGCTGATTTGTATTACTAAAATAATGTAACTTGCATGATACAACATCTCTTATTGCTGTTCACAATGCAGTTACAGTTAAAGTAGAAATTACTCCGTGTTTTCTTGAAGCTGAAATAATTAACTATATATACTGCATGGTTCACTGTTTTACAAAAATACCAAGTGGAAAACTGATATTTTTTATTTAAATAGTAATGCTTCTGAATACTTGTATTTCTTTTTTTCAAATGTAGTTGAATTGCATTAGAATGTATGCATTCATAGAAACAGAGACTTTTTTCTTTAGAGTATAAGATAGAATATGAAAGGGCATGGATTACTAAATTCAAATTGGGAAAATCCCACAAAAGAGAACTTGGGTAAGAATTTGGGTACAGGGGTGGTCAGAATGTAATTTATCTTACAGAAAAATATTTTATATTTTTCTCATTGCTCATTAGAACAGTGAAGGATTTCCAGAACTTTTTTTGAAAACTCAAAGGTGTTTTTGCTTTGTGTGGACTTCCCAGTAGCCCACCCAGCTTCACTTCTCAACTTTGCCTCATCTGAACCACAGTCTCATACCTTAGCCTTGTCTAGCCAATCCAGCCCAGTATTTCTTAGGAGAAAACAAATATTTACTCGGCCAAAGTGAGAGGCGGATGGTTCCTGTTGCCCAAAGCTTAAGGATTTCCTGAGGGACAGAGATGGCTGAGGTTCAGGTGCCTACTCAGAAGCAATACTCCAAGTACGGTCTTGAAGGCCCTATCCTCAAGCACAGAATTATCTTCTCTTAATAGAAATGCTGTCAAAATCAGCTAGCCCTAGAGCATTTCTGTGAGTGAATAAATCATCATGTTCTGACATGCAAACATCAAAACCGCGGACGTAAGTTTCTAATTGGCTCTAGAAGGGGATCACAGTGAATCAGCAATTAAACACAAGCTGTCTGGGCAGTTCTGTTGGTTGAGACTGTAATCCCCCAGTGTACAGACAGGGAAATTGTCAGAAGAGGCTGGGAGATGTCTGCTGCTGTGAATAACAAGGATGAGGGAAATCACCCATCATCTAGTCTGCCAGTACATCTCGTCCAGGTTGCTGGTGAGACTGGCACGGAGCACACGCTGCCTGTCAGGTTTCCAAGGGACATGAAAAAAGGCAAGCAATAAAAATTGAACCGAAGAAACTACTTCAGACTAGGTTCCCTGGTCACTTTTATTTCAATGTCGGAGGAGCCCTGGATAGTTCATACAACACTGAGGGAGAAGATACTAGACAATAAGTGGGTTTTCCCCTTAGAAAAGATACGCACAAAAGGAAGGATGGAAATGAATTTCAAACATTGGATCTGTAAATAAAGCTTTTTTAAAAAATTGTTATTTAACAACAAAGATAATTAACCACTAAAAAAAAAGATGAAGAGATGTTTTAAACATTTCACTTTTCAGTGTTTTCAAATCAATAGCAATACCTTTCTGAATATTATCTTTTAGCCAAATATGAATTATTTGGCTTACTTTACGGATAAGTAGGTGAAACTTAATGATCTGTGTGCAGGTTGTATTAAATGATCAAATGGTCCCATCTGGCTATAAGCTCTAAATACACTTAATGAGTGAATAACATTAATATCCACAGACCTTTATCAAGCTGAATGTTGATTCTTTTCAAAAAAGCTATCAGAGTTTCTGGTGGGGGGGGAAAAACCCACTTTCTGATCCCTGTTTCACCCCTCTTTGAGCTGACTTCGATTTCTAATATAAACCTTAGCACAGCTCCTTGTGCTGTTGGCTGGAGAGTATTACCAGATTAGCGTCAGATTCTAATTCCTTTTCTTATGTTGATAATTAGACTTTCACCTAGGTTATATGGTGATTTCTAAGACGTTGCTTATAAAATGGTGCCAAATAAGCTAACATTTTCTAAACTGTTTGGTTACTTCAGGATGATTCCTTTTGCTTTCTTATTTTGAAGCTTCATATGAAAATGTCCAAGCCAATTCCCAGAACAAGGTGATGAAGAAACATTTATTTATTTCTCCCCTTCCTTTCCCCCTGGTGACGAAAAGTCTTCCCAATGAAGTGCCAGCGCTCCCTAAGAAGAAGGAGCACTTTGGAGAAAAGGTTTAAAGTTGAAAGTGTCCACTTGCTCAGTCAAGATTTGTTAGTATTTGTTGAGGATTTTCTGTGTGGTTTGTGGCTGGCCCAAGTGTGCTTCGGTCTGGGCCTGCAGGGATTAGGCTTGCTCTCCTTGGTGCTTTTCTGTAATGGCAGGTAATGTGACATTGCAGCTCCATGGAAAACAAGGGTTTCTCCCCATAACTCCCTCAGCAGCAGTCTTTGCGGTGAGCAGAGTGACAGCCATCAGTGAAAAAGAGACTTTTAAGACAGTAGGTGTGATGCAAGCAGGAGTTAGTGGGGAAGGAAAAGTGGATCGAGGAAAGGAGACACTGATCCTCAAAGCATTTCCTTTCTGGTGTAGCGGGGCCCTGCAGAGAAAAGAGATGGATTTGAATTGTGCAGTCCACTTCACTTTTGATGCATCTGAACTTCTTAATGTGTTAATGCTAAACCCTGCTTCAACGCAACCTTTACAACTAATATCTAGCAGCGGTATCTCATGTTTGTTCTACATGTTCTAGCAGGTGGTGACAGGGGTTGGTGGCACTGGTGGGAAGAAAAGCAGTGGATTCTGCCAGTTCACTGAAACAAGTAGGTGGTCACTCCCTCCGATCCTTAGGTAGCAAGGAAAAATGGGAGGAAATGATGCACAATACAAGAGAAGTCTATACCAGAAGAAGTGGACGCTTGAACGTGTTTACATATTATCTTGTTATTAATTTTTTTATCAGGAAAACCAGTGGGCAGTCCAAGGAGCGAGGTTTGTGCACTGCCTGGCTGTACTTTCCCTCCTTAGGGAAAATCATTTATGCACCAGAAAATGGACTTAAATTAAACACAAATCTATTAGCTGTGTTTATTAGCTCTTTTAGAAGAAATGATGACATTACTTTAGCAGCACGTACTGAAAGAATGAGTTACTTATTAATAAATATTTCCTTTTATTTTGGGAAGTTTAGGTCTTGTAATTGCCTGTAAAAGAGTCAGACAGTGTGACAGGGTCTAAGTCTGTTAGATTTGTGTGGCTTACACCTAGTGCTGGATTTGACAGCTTTGCTTCCCAGATACTCAGCACTAGCTGTCTTATGGAAATAAAACGTCTCCTAGCTTTTCAGTGCCACACAGTCACCTCTACTGTCCCAGGCTAACTGAAGTAGTAGTCTTTATGTTTGTTTTTTTAAATATACCTGATATAATATGTTTATATGCTTGCATAGCTCTTGGAACTCTGTATGCAATATCATATCTGTGCTATTTATAGTCAAGCTGTGGATGTCCCAGCTTTACTGAGTTCAGACCTGTGGAGTTTTGTTGTTGTGGGGTTTGTGTGTGTATGCTTGTTTTGGTGGACTTTTTTTATTTGTACAAACTTAGGACAATGCTGCTAACTACATATATATGGACTGATGCAATTTCTGGTCCCTTTATTATTGCCATATTTTTCTCTGAAAATAAAAGTGTATGTTAAATGGAGTTTTTGCATGACTTATGAGACTGAGGGTGAAAAAGATGGAGGAGAAATTAATAATACGAGGATTGTATGTTAACATAGAAACATCATACTTTAATCCACCTAGCTTGCAAAACCCATGGCTCTCTGTGTAACCTTTCAGTAGTCCCTTCCCCTTTCCATCCTTATTTGGTATCTTAAATTATAAGGAAAAAACTACTTTCCCCAGTACTTTTTACCTACATTTCATATGAATTAGATGTAGGTAAACATAATCCATCTACAAAGTTCCTCAGCTTTATCTCTTTGCATTTTTGATAAAGCTGTGGTTGGGAATAAAAGAGATTGTTTTAATGGCTGCTGAGTCATTTACATGAGGCACTACAACCAAATTCTGTCATTTATATTATTCAAATTATCTGTGCTCTTTTATCCTTGGTAACTCTGAACAGATTAAATGGACTTTATGGATTTATTTTTAAAATGGAAGCAGATGTAAAGTCAGTGAACGTACGTGTACATGCAAATATTAATACTGTATAAAGTCAGCAGTTCATACTTTTCAATGTTAGATGCATGGTGAATATCCTATGTTAAATTTTATTACATCATTTATAGTATGAAATTGCTAGGACATAACTGAATGACTTCCTGCCATTAAACGTTCTATGGCTTTTTGGCAGGAGTTAGGGGTGTTAACCTCAATCGTCTGGCAAAAAAATCCTGCTGTGATAACTGTACTGTCTATTTAAATTGTCCTCATAAGATTTTACCGAAGTTTCTCATCTCTCTGTAAAATTATAACGTTATTGGCCCAGAATGAAGTTCAGTCCCAATGGGGTATGCACTGTAGTGGTGGGCGAGAGATCTCTTTGTCAGATTGCTTTGAAGAATTTGTGATTGAGAGTGCTGTATAAATATAAGCTGTTGGTACCAAAAATAAATCAGTAATTAGAACTGATGGGAGTGAGGCAAAGCCACGTGAAATTCAAAATTTAATTTGATACATGAATATTTTAAAGCAAATATGAACATGTGCTTGCTTTGGACTGCATTAGCTCTGGGCAGCAATTTGTTGTTGTGGTAGAGGAAATGAAGGGTTTATAAGGAACTGCCAAGACGATTTTTGCTTAAAATATCCCTGCATTTTCTACTGTTCATCAGTGAAGAGCATGATATGGGTTGGTTTATGCAATGCTATATATTGAAGTCAACCCAATATTTTTCCTGGAACAAGATTAAAGAGAGTTTTATTTTACGTACGTTTAAAAATGTGCACAACAATTTTATAGGAAAATTTCAGTCCTTTACACTGGAGATTTCAAGCTGACAGGGATGCAGGGGAAGAACTGAGATAGCCCCACAGTAGCTCCAAAGGAGGCTTTGTGGGCAGCCGTTGGCACGAAGGCTTCTCAGCCCTTCTCCTAAATGCATCGACTACTTCTGTGCCAGCCATGCAGAATGGTACTTATTCATCTAATTTACTGTGGTGTATTTCACTTACATTATCTAAAAAAGTATTTAGCATGTGCCAAAACTCCATTGATTGCATTATAGTGTGTCTTGGGGTGGGGGAGTAATTTTAACCACAAACTGAACCTACTTTTCCTTTTCCTTTAAATTTCATTGTCTGGTCAAATCAGATATTTTGGTTTTATTTTTAGCAGGCACTTGTGAATGGCAGCTGTTTACTGTGAGAACATCATGGTTTTTCAGGAATCTTTAAACAAAAATAGCGAGCTGTTTAACCATACTTCATTTTGTTTGCCTCCAGTAATTGTTAGCTTGATACACACTTTGGTGTGGGGATAGGTAGGGAAACTAAACTGCTTTTTGAGTAGGTTTTTTTCTGGAGGGAGTTTATAGAAACATAAGTAGGTGCATTTTATATGTAACTGACAAGCTGTTCATTGTGAGATTTTTAAATTACATAACTTGCCTTATCTGTGATGGATTTCATTAATGCTATGGATTTGAATAGGCAAAATTATGCATATTTAGCAATTGTATTCTATTTTTTATGGGTTACGTGATGAAAACTTCATCTCTTTCCAGCAATGACTCCTAGCCATGTCAAGGAACAGCACTGTAGATACCTATTGCAGATTGGTTAACCTGTGTTCTGCTGGCATCTTTTGCAGTGCATCCGTAATACTTATAGGGATCTAGATTTGTGATCAAGACTGAGATTCAAGATGAAAACATCCCTTTCCTGCCTTTTACACAGATGATGTTTCTGAATTTGGGTGGAACAGCTGATGTTTCTGTGCCTCAGTTCTTCTAACCAAGTGCACGTCTTTTCATTCTGCTTCTCATTTCTACTAAAGCTACAGGAATTCAGTCTCAACACATGCAATATAAACCATATCCAACTCTGTGTGTGTGTACATACCTACCGTGCTGTGGATTGCAGCTGATCGTTTTGATGTGCTGTAATACAAAGCACGTCAAATCTAGAGTTATGAGTTGGGGGATGGATTACCAGTATGGTCAATACTGGACTTCTGTTAAAACATCCAGATCTAGCAGTGCATTCCGTAAGCTGCAGGTAGAAAAAGCACACTGAGACGAGTGAGACAGTTGTGTGTAGACTGAGAAGAACAAGGAGAAGTTAGCTTTGACTCGTTTATTATGGAAGTTCTTCAGTATTTTTGAAAAGGAGTGGTGGGTTGTACCAATTCTGCTGTCACATCTGTGGAACTGGTTATACATGATGTGTTACCATACAAGGTGCAGTGTAGGAACTCCTGAACCTGTATTTCAGATTCAGGAATTACATAGATTTAGATATCACAGACATGTAGAAAAGGGAATTGTGCTGCGTCTGAGGAAAGAATTAGAAATCAAAATAACCTGAAATTAGGTTGTGGTTGCTAATAGTTGCTTTGGGCCTGAAGACACTTAACTTAGTCTATGTAAAGTGCTTCAGTATCTGAAAAGCTGGAGTAGAGGAGAGCCTGAAGAAATTTATCAGGAGAACTCATATATGCTTAAAGAGCAGGTAAAGTGCTCTGTTTGGGGTTTCAGGCAGGGCAGACTTCTGTACTGACCAAATTTTGAAATGGGTGATAGGTCAGCTTGAGGTGATTGCTTCTGTGGGGG
Organism: Calidris pugnax; assembly: GCF_001431845.1. Taxonomy (NCBI): domain Eukaryota; kingdom Metazoa; phylum Chordata; class Aves; order Charadriiformes; family Scolopacidae; genus Calidris; species Calidris pugnax. Next base: position 1,050,276 of record NW_015090989.1, on the reverse strand, counting down.
GTCTTATTTCAGTTGTGCCACTTATGCAGGATTCTTTTCTCTATGCCAGTGAGAGACATCCTCCTCCTGGACGTGCCTGGGAAGTTGCCTAGAAGGCCACAGCACAACTCTTGATTTGGCAAATAGTTCTTACTCTCAAGTGATGTGAGCTCATGGCACAGCTGAGTGATGTTGGGGGTTCCTCTTGAGGTCTGTGGGAGCAACTACAGGCAAGCTGGGGTGAAGAGCAGGTATCTGCCACACACTGTCTAAAGAGTCTTGATACCTACACCAGGCCTGCTGAGAAACTGGCCAGACTTGCAGACCATGTAGTGAGGAAATCAAGATGTCTTAAGGGATAATCCATCTTGGAAGAAGCTGTCGCTCCCTCCCATGAAATTGCTGTGTGTGCAGCTGCCCGCGATGTATTTTGCTGTGCAAGGCCTATCAGAGCGATCGGTCACTTAAGTGCTGACATACCCGTATTTGGCAGTCTGCAACATCTCAACTTAGTTGGATTTAAAACATCGTAGGGCTGTCCAGCTTGAAACAATTTGGGGTTATTTTGCTTGACTTGCCTATCTTTGCCTTCCCTCTTCTTTCTTGTTTTTAGTGTTAATTCTTAAGGCAAATGATATTACACTTGAAAATAAGGCAAATCACTGTTTGGAGCATTGGATTGATGGTCCTGGCCTACTATTTTATCCAGACTTTTAATTACAGCCAACGTAGCGTGAAGATCCTTAAAATATTTCTACCACTTACCTTGAGAAGCTTTCTGAGTAAGAACTCTGTAAAGTTAATATTTTGGAAAAAAAGCTCTAGAATAAATTAAGACTGAAAGAGAATAAACATGCAAACACGGAATGGTGTAAAAAAATCCCAAGCGTTTGAATCCAGCAGAAGAAATGGCAACTTCCCACCATCTGCAATGACCTTTTCTTTTGCAAATATTCAGCTTGTTAGCAGGAGTAATTTGTACTCTCTAGAAAGGTAGTTTTATCCAAAGTCTAATTCCAAAGAAATAAAATGCAAGGGTTCAGACACTGCTGCTTGCTCTTGAAAATAGGCTTGACTTTGTATGGCTGGCTTTAATGAAACTCACTCAGCAGGGGTCCTACCAGCGTAGCTTAAAAGCTAGGCAAATGTGTTACCTTTGCTGCTGCAGTCTTTCATTTGTCATGGAAACCAACAGTTAGTGTAATGCAAGATAAGTAACTATTTCTTACATGTTTCATTTCACATGCTGCGTGCATACTGTTTTCAAAATGTGATTTTTCTGAAGGATAGCTTTATTACATAGCTGTTCGTATGACACACACAGTTTGTCCTAGTCCACTGATACAAGCAAGCGTTATTTTTTGACCTGCCTTTCCATATGCTGATTAACAAAGGTGCTTAGTGATCTGGTGAAAGTCAACATTTTCATTGCTGAAACCCTGATGGAAAAACCTGGTTTTGTTCACTGTTTACATTCATATTTAAAGTACAGGATTTGAAGCACTCATGGGAGCCAAAGCAGAACTGTCTCCAGAAGCCGTCATAATTTCCAGTTCCTTTTTCAGTGGAAGTCAAAATGGCAATAGCTGTGTAAATCTTGATCAATGATTTTTTTCATATCAAAATGAATTAATCTGCTTTTCTGCAGTGCTTCTTGTTAGTGTCTTTGCTGCTGACAGTGCTAGTTAGACATAAAAAAGTAATACTGTCACTAGAAGATTGGCATTCCTAAAGGTAAACATTTAAGGGCCTTTTTAAATCCAAAAGCTGTTGCTGTATGCAGAGAGAAGTTTCTCCTACAGAGAATGATGGCTGGTGTGAATGTCGGTTCAAGAAGAGAAGGCTACTACACAATGGTACAGACTTCTCTTATCAAAAATCCACATACACGTAGCAATTAAGAGTGACTTTCTTGACTGGCATGGCAGTAATTTACTGTCAAACATTTGTAGAGAAAAGGTGTGCAAAATCATGGCCGCTGATTTTTTTATTTTTTTTTTTATTTTTCCTCCTGAATGAATAAAACCAGAACATGCATTATCTACTGAATTAAGGGCCTCTGAATCTTTGACATTGTTCCTTGAAAATCCCCAGATAAATTAACCACTAAGCAACTGACACACCTTCAGGTAAGGCACCGAGACTTCTGCTTATAAATCAAAGACTTTCTGTCCGGAAATTAATGTGCATATTGAAAATCAAAGGAAATTAACTTTCCAAGCTATAATGGATATTGGTGAAAACCCGACATGGAGCTGATGTCATGATCATATTTCCCACTTGTATATTTGCAGCAGCGTGAGTAAATTTTTGAGTAAGCATGCTGCTAGGTAGTCTAGGAGGCTGTCTTGATTCATAATTGACCCTATGAAATAAAACTGATTCATCATGTAAAAGCTTTTTAAATTTTGTCTTTCCAACTAACAAGTCCATAATCCTATTGGACCTTCAATATGCATAATTGCAAGATAGGACAGTATTAGTACTGGAGACAATCAATTATTTAGGACAGTTTAGTACTGCTTATGCTTTTAATGAGTTTCCTCACCTGGATCCCTGCAACCTTAAAAGACTATTCATTATAAGCGAGGTCTCTGCAATGTGTTTTAAGTATATTTCCATCCATGCTTTTTCTTGGAGTTTTGGGTTGGATTTCAGCATTCTTTCTTTCCCTTCAGTCTAAAATAAACAACAAAAATTTTGAAAAAGAAATATTTTTTTTTTAAGACACTCAGTTAAAAGGTGCAAACTAAGGGTACTTTTATACCATGTCCTTTCTCTTTCCAGCCTGCTGGTGGGTTTTCACATTTGAGTATACCAGTGCATGGTACTTATGTAAGCAACATAGTTGGTTTGGTAGATAATCTTCAAGTTTTTTGATGACTTATTTGAAGTCATTAATAGAGTAAAAAAAATAATTATATGCCATAGTATTATGGAATTATGTCATATTTCTACTCTCTACTGAACTTTTTTTCAATCTGTTGTAATAACCATAGTAAGAATAGGCAACCTAGTGGAACTGAGAAAAAGATGGAGAGGGTATTCAAATGGCAGTTGTGCACTGACCAAATCTGCCCTTCGGGCTGGTAATGTTTTGTCTTGTTGCCTTGCTGATAGCAGCTGCTCCGTTCTCTGTAGGTCTTCTCACTTTGGTTATACATAAGATTTGGGTACTGTGCTTTTTTGGTTGTCGTTTAAGGTTTGTCAAATTAAATTCTAAACTGTTGTATTAGATGACTAGTATCTTCATATCTGAGGGAGCAATTTAAACTGATTTGGAGAAGATGCCGAGCACCAGGATTTACATGGGAATGTCACAAGTGACAAGACTTCCCTAATGAATTGCTTCAAAAGAAAAGTACCACCTGTCTGACATTATTCCAGACTTGGTTAATTACCCCGCATCACTTCTGACAACTGCATAAAAATCAGAGACTGATGTTTCTGACCTCTAATCTGAAGAGATCTTTCCATCTTGATGTTGTTTTAATCAAATAGCACAAGGTCTCAATATTACCAAGTCACAGCTGCCAATCAAGAGCATTGCATTCTGCATGACAGCTCCAGATTCTCTTCATCAATATCGTGTTGCTTTCACTCCCATCAAAAATCATGACAATTTTAGTCTTTGTTTTTTGTATTATCTCTTTAAAGAGAAGTTTCATATAAATTTTCCATAAGCATACATCCGAAACATTGCAGGTATGTTCTTTCTAGGCTTGTAAATTGAATCCCTTTTCCTCCCCAACCTTCTGCATATCAGAGCGCAATAAGGAAAAAGAGTGCTTGAAATTTTAGCTAATTTGTGAACAATATTATTTCTGATCACAATTTTAACCCTTTTTTTTTTCTTGAAACCATTTACTACTATTTGAAGTTCTTTTTTTACATGCTTGAAAAATATCTCTTACCCTGGAATATTTCATATAAAAGTATAAATGTTCAGTGATGAACTGAATAATTAATTGAGTCTAACTATATTTGAAATGATTGGAAAAGAGTATATGTGTCTCTATGGCAACTTTCTTGTCTGTAACATTTCTTTTTAATGTGAAAATTCAACGAAGTCTATACTTAACTAGTTGAGGTTAAATTAGGAAGATACCCCAAATGTGAAGTCTGTTAAGTATTCTGAGGCGTCTGGTATTTCTTGTAGAAATGAGCACAAAATTGTCTTGAACTTGTGATGATGCCAACAACCAGGAAATGCTCTGTCTGATGATAGTCGTGCAACTGTTCATTTTCCCATTGCTGATGTGCATTTTGATATAGCTTTTAAGTGCACAGTGACTTAGTGGTGCTCATTCCCATATAATCCCAGTGTTTCACAAGCATTGGGCAGCCTGTTTTTCACTCTGCCTACAAGGTGGTGTGGCATTATTATCTCTGTTTGACAAATAAGAAGCTATGGCACAGAGCAATCAAAGTTAGAAGTATATGTTAAATTTGGGATCCGTCCTAGAGGCAGCTGCAATCAGTTTTTCAGAGCAATTATTCCTGTAGCTTTGAGTGGTTTTAGGGCATAATTTTGTGGTAGATGTGGTGCCGGTATGTGTCTCTGTGTGTTATTACAAGCCACGTTTGTAATCATTGCCACTGAGATTAAATTCATAGGAATTTGGCACTCTCGCAATAGACTAACCACTGGAATGGGCCAAAAAAATCCCTGAGGGTGATTTTTCTCAGACTTTTGACAACACAGGAACAGCACAGTTTGGGGGATCGAGAGATCAGAAATCTGGGCCTGACCTTGCTTCTCTGATTTTGCTGTGCTTTTCCCTTCCACCAGCAAGCACCTCCTGGTGGTCTCCCTCCATGTCCATCAGCTCACTAGCCTGGGTTCTTCTGCTCTCCAATTTCCTGCTATAGGAGATCTAGTTTCTCCTCCATGGATTTTCATCAAATGTAAATTACATTAATTTTTATGAAAACTTGTGTGGTTTTGTGGTTTGGGTTTCTTTCAAGTTTTTTTTTTTTGGGGGGGGTGGGCAGAGGGTGGTTTAGCCTGTGTGGCAAACCATTTATTCCTCCGTTCTTTGCTCCTTCTCATCATATTTCTTTTATTTTTAGCTCACCTTCCAGGGCCATTATCACCTTTCGTTCCTCACTATTGTGTGTTTGAAGGAAGTGCTGGAAGAGTGAAATAGCAGTTCAGGGTCTTCACTTTCTGTGTTTACTGCAATAATAGCTGGTAAAAGTTATGAAAAGGTGGAGGTTTTTTCTGATCCCTTCCTGGTGCACCGCCACATGCTTAGTACTGAAATACAGTTGCCAGGTTCTTCTCATGACTGCACCTTCTCCCAGTTTAGGTATTTTCTTCCTTTCTCTCCTCTCACAGAACTAGGAAAGATATGTCCCAAACAGGCACACTGAATGTGGCTAAACTACTCTTAACTATAATTTTTAAAAATAGAAGTAAAAACACAAGAAAAGAAATTTCAGCCTGACTAGACTGAGTTTGATAAATGGGGTAGAATGGAAACCTCATGATAGTGTCAATGGTTTCTAAATAGTTCTTATACAATCAACCCTGTTCATATCTGTCATACTTTGGCTGCATTTATAGCTTAACAAAGGAGAATCTTAATCTTCTTCATAATGACTAATAAATCAGGACTAACACCATTGGCTTTGAGTGGGATGCAGAAGCCAAAGCATGGAATTTAAATGGCTTAACATGTACTTTATATTGTATCAGAAAGAATTCAGATGTTACGATTTTGGTTTTGTTTTGGCTTTTTTGTAACTGAAGAAAATAATCTGTCTCATAATAACATTATTCTGTTACAATTGCTCATAGTTCCACACCAATTGGAAGGTAAATTTTTGTAAGCCTTCATGTATGCTGCCTCTGGATGTAAATTATTTTTTCATTAATACTTTAGGTATTTCACATGAATCTTTATCACCTCTATGATCATTTCAAACATAAAAGTTTACTGTCAGACAGCATTATTGAAGAGGGTGGGTACAAAGAAGAAATGTGGATCAGAGAAGTCTGCTATATCTAATGCAGTGGGACAGGTAGCTAATATTTGCTGGTATCTCCTATAGTCAGGCTTGTTGATATAAAAACTTCAGCTGTAAACAGCTTGTTGCATCAGAAATATTGGAAGCACTTTCAACCTTACCTTAATACTTCATGCACTATTTGACAAAAATATTTATATATGGTTTGGGGGGAACCCACCTTATTATTTATAAACTTAATACAGCTGGATGCTGTTAGTAATGCATCATGTTTGTCAGCATGTTGGTGATGTTACCATAGACTTTCCAGTATTATGTGACTTACTGTGCATTTCTTCTTCATGTTCTTCAGTTTGTGTTTTCAAGAAATCTACTTTATTCAGTCTGTTAATATAACTAGTGTTACTTTATAGTGAGAGAAACTTACTGGAAATATAAATTTGTTAAATCAATAGCCTGGAAAACGATCCTATTTAGGTTAGTTTTGTCTTCATTTTTTTCTGAAGGTGTTTATTAGCACACAGTGAACAACAATTTTGGGAGAAAGCATTTAGGATCAACTATTCTGATTAACCAGAGGGAAGAGATTCTGGAGCTGCTACTTCTGTTTTCTTATAAAACCTACAGTAATTTGGATTTCAATACTTTCTCCAGATGGCAAATCAGTCATTTATATTTGCTTGACTTCTGCGGCCAGTGTTGGAGAAGGCTTCCTGTGGGTTAGCTGGCTTGGAGAAGTGGCTTCTCAGCTATTACTTATTTTTCAGAAAACATTAAAGGTAGTAATGAGGTTCTCCTCCCAACAGCAGGTGTTGAGCTATAATTGGCCATTACGATGTCATGTTTTGCTTGGAGACTTTGAGAGGATAACAAAGCTATTTTCTATCAGTACAAGTTGACTTTTATTACAAGTAAGGGAGAACTCCAAACCAGGTCAGGGTGGTCACAGAGGTAGTGGCTTATTTTCCTGGGTGAAACCAATTACTTTCCTTGACTTCAGAGCTTGTGTTTCAGTGTAAAATACTCAATTTTGTAAAAGCACTGGAAACTTGATTAACATACAAATAAGTTAATTTTGCCCTAAAAAAAAAGCCACTACCAAAACTCTGCAGCTTTATTCTGTGTTTAAGTAATTTGAAAAACAAACCAACCAACTTGTTTTTTTCCATTATGAGTAATTTGGTTATAAAGTGTAGTTTTGGGCTTCATATAGTGTAATGAGTGATGCTGCAATTCTAGTCTTTTATTAGTTTCTAAACACCACTTAGAGCATGATTTCTGTAACCTCAGATACAGGGACAGTGTCATAAATCTGTGCAATGTAAACACTCAACAAGCTGCTCTCTGTAAGGTACAGACAGGGTACTGAACTATAAATACTGATGTCTTTGTTTATACAATTCAGGGGAACAGTGTTGAGGCTTGCATTAAAACTTATTTCCTTCATCACAGTGATGAGGTTTGTATTTTGTATCGTTGTCTGTGTCTAAATACACACAAGAATCTGCAGCAAGTAGCTATCTCAAAGTGAGTTCTGCAGGTGGTTTGCTTTTAAAAATTGAGGGATTTATTGCATTGTTACTACAAGTTCACATAAGAGACAAGTGGAAATGGGCCACTCTGGCAGATGGTACCAGTGGTCCTGGCTGAGCCTGTAGACAATTGGGTGCAGGTCCATGTGTGCCACAGCTTGCCTCAGCAGAGGAGTTACTTGCATTCTGAAATTCAGTGGCTACACTGATAATGGGATGGGAGCTTACTTTCTCCCCGTTTCTATCATAAAATCCAGAGTAACGATAGCATACAGAACATCTGGGATAAATAGCAACTAAATCTGGTAGTAAGGTTGAGGGTTTCTTTCCTGGATCCAGAATTTGAAAGGGGGAGGAGAAACTGAACTAAAACAAACAATAAGTGCTGAAGACGTGCACCAAGATTTAAGAGCCGGTTGCAGATCCCTGCTGTGGTTTAGGAACCTAAGCCTGCCCAGTCCCTAGTGAACAGGATCTTCTGCCTGGGTCTTCCTTAGTGTTTTCCATGAGGACTGATACCCTGGGATAGTCCACAGGGACACAAGTTCTTCATTGGCACGACAGAGGTGGGTGGGACTGAGGGTACCTAACCAACACTGAAGGTGGTGGATGTTGTCTTTTGAAGGCAGAGTGAAAATACAGTAATTAGCTATCTTCATCAAAGAAGAAAAGGGAAAACCCTAGGGGGCTTTCAGTCACTGAAACCTGCTGTGGCATGGGCCCTGTTGTACGGCAGATCATAACAAGAGGTGGTTAATGTTCACCCAACTGTTCTCAGACTTCCTTGGCATGACAATAATGTAGAATGAAGCTTGAGAAAATGAGGCTGCAGAAATATTACTCTGTAAATTACTTATTTTTCTTGTTTTGACCCTAGACATTCTGAAAAATATCTTCAGTGCTCCAATAATCCTTTGATGATAGCAGTCAGAAAGATAATTCAGTAAATAAAACTACTTTCATACATCCTGCTGTGGGATTGTACTAGCAATCATTTGCTTGGTGAATATGCACATCTAATTAAATGTTTTCAGTGGATAAAGCAAAAATTACTAGTCTCATTAATATATTTTCAAATTTCTAATTTTGGTATGCATCTATGTTGTTCAGTGCTTTGTGCCTTCATGCACCTGCATATTTAGATAGCTTTTAGTCAGCCAAACTGTGCCTAGAAGAAAATTAATGAACCTTTCTTCACAGCACAAGTAAGATTTGAGTATGATTTTTATAATTTCAGTTCAAATAGTCTTTCTTCTTAGTGACAAAAATACATTTTCAAGTTTGAGATAACTTGTTAAAACTGTGGATAGGATAAGAGAAGAGAAAATAAAAAGCTGTGCATGAAAATAAAACTAGATGAAACAAAATTAAATGGCTGCAGGAAAAACTGAAATTCAATTCAGAATGCTAGTGTTTTTAATAATAAAAAAGTGAAACATACCTACTTATTTTTTATGTGATGAAGACATTTGTTGAGATTTCTGAATTTTGTTGATGTATTACTTCTATTGAAGCTTACTTCTACTAGAGATTTGATTACATGTAGTTAATAGAATATGGGTGTATATACCTTGTGGTTCCTGGAAATTATCATTTACTATATAGAATAATCATTAATATAAATAATATAATGCCATGGAAAAGCCAACACTACTTTCTTTAATGTTTTGCTTTTATGCTATACCAAAAAGTCTTTACAGATTGTTAGTAATATTTCTAAAAGTTTATAAAATTGGTATTTCAATAGAAGACAGATTGAAGAGGTATTTCAATCCATTCATATTTGTAGAGGAGCCCTTAGTTGGTAAACCTATATCTGATCTCTCATGTTTTATTTTAGAGAAATATTATCCTTGAAATCTGACACGTAGTTTTTTATTATTCATTTATTTATTTATTTATTTATTCATAAGGAGTGACTTTATATGAACAAATTCTTCTATTATGATCTTCTGTTTTACTCATTCTCTCTGCGAAGTTGAATCTTATGCGCCTTTATCCCAGCTAACTTTATTGGGGGTTCCTCACTTTTCCAGTAGAGGTAAAGCAGCCTGAATTTTATTCCAACTGATTGTTTAATTTTATTTTATTTTTATGGTGAACAAATATCTTTGGAAATGCTGCAAATATATTGTTGATGTGTAACCACTGCAGATTCCCCCCCTTCCCATGATGTAAGCTGATGAGAAGCTGCAGAACAACTTTTTTTCATAGAAAATTTCTAAATTCAACTAATTACATTGAATATAAGCTCTAATTAGGCCTGGAAAAGGAAGCACTTTGGGAACGGGGTAGAAAGAACCCATGATTATTTAGCATATTCTGATACAGCCCTGCAAAAGGAAGCTAAGAAGCAGAGAGATGCTGCTATGGTAATATACATGCTAAACATGCATAATTTTAGCAAGTATGGTCATGAATTGCTGGAAGCAATAGGTTATAGGCAGTGAACACAATCTGTTTTTCAATTTCTTTTTTTTTTCACTCCTTTTTAATACTTTAGATTACTTGACCTGTGAGATATGAGCATTCTAAATTTTAGTGTAATGAGCAACACAGGGCATCTGTGAAATCTACCTGCTTGGTTGCTTTTCATTTTCAGAGGTTCACCTTGTGTTTCTCTATAGGTAGATGACACAAAACGGGCAAGGATAGCCTGTGGGATTGTGAATTACAGATTTGCGAAATGGTGTTAAATTGTGTGTGGAAATGGAGTTCCCCCTAATCTTGATAGTCCCACGTGTAACCTGAGGGTTTTGAAAGATCATATTTCCTCCTTGGAAAAGACTTTCAGAAAGCATTGATGAGAACATAGAAGAATATTCTTGCAGAAATATGGACTTTATATATGGACTTCTGTTTTCCCTGAGCCAAATACATGTTTTAGTAGAGGGCAGTTGCTTAAAAAATGGACCTTTGCATTAAAAAGGGAGCTGATCTGGGGAGGCTACTTCTGGGCTTGGAGTGCGTGTGTAGTTTGTTCAGGTAAGCAGATCTGGGGGCATTTGGGTCTTAGTTAAGCTTCAGCTTTCTCTTTGACTTCCTCTAGTATCTTCTTGTACAGGGATGCCGTTGATTTGAATTGAACAGAAAATGATGACAGGCTTTTATAATGATCATCAGATCTGAGGATCTTAGTTGATTTGTATAGGAGAAGTAATATTAAGATAAGGTCATGATAAATCGGGGCCTTTTTTCCTATTGAGCACTTTGTTCTGTGTCTGGATTCCTTCAGGCGCTTATACCTTGCGACTGGGTGAGAGCTCTTAAAATGGTGTGTTCTCTAGATATTTGCTAAGAGGCCCTAAATTTTAAAATTGTTTTTAGTGCAATTTCAGGTACCGGTGGGGAACTATATGTCTTCTAGACACTTAAATACAAAATTTTCTAATGTTAATGACTACCAAAGTCTCTGAAATATAATCATTAAGTGGGAGAGAAACTTTTTAGGAATTTAAATATTGTGAATCCAAGAAGAGTATGCTTTTCAAAAGATACATCAGTGGCACAAGAAACTTTTTATATTTTATATTTACTTATATTTATATTTAATTTTTATATATTTGATATTTTAAAGAATTAATGCAATTTTAACTGCAAAATTCTGTTTGAAAAGTTGCAAATATAACTGTTGCAAATATATGAAGACAGTTTAACCCTAATTCTTACCATCTAATGCTAATCATAATCTGAGTAAGGACAAGAGCCTGAAAAATGCGCAGCAATTTAGCTTCAGTCTCTTGAAGCTGAAAGACACCCCTCTAAGAGATGTAATAGAATCTGATGGAAAAGATAAATCAGCTTAATAAATAAGGAGTTTCTAAAGATGCCAAACCCAAGATTTTATTCTAAGCATTTTCCTTTCAAGGTTTGTCTTATACATAAACTGAGATTACTTCTGAAAAATGGCTGCTTTCTTTTTGTACATGTAATTTGGTAGAATATTTGCAATTGCTACCCGCGTTAAAACTTTAATGAAATAACATCCTCTAGTAAAAAACCCACCATTTTTAATTATATATCAGGAATGTGTATTAGCTAGCCTGTTTTAAATAATGCTGAAAGCCTGCAGTCCTAACAGCACAGATGGCTGAGTAGCTTCATAATTTTCAATCTTTTTTTTAATAAAGATGTCATATGTTTATTGATGATACACTACCTAAGTGATACTGGTGCATCACATCTACATATTTGTTGTTGTAAATCAGTGCAGCAAATTAATCACCATAATAGTTCTTAATTTTTGAAGTTATTGTATGACAGGTTTTGACATAGGGAGCCAGATTCTGTTGTCTTTCCATATTGGCATGGACTGAAATTATTCACTTCGTTTCACTAAGATGGTTTCAGATGTATTGCAAACAAAGTTAGACAAAATAAGGCCACAATAAATTCTGTATTCACTTCAAAAATGCAGTTTATGTAGGCTGAATTAATGGGAATGTTTTATATTTAGGAAAAATAGCTATTTAGTAAGTGATTAGTTAAAAGGTTACTAATTTTGGCACTGTTAAATTGTATACATCTGCTTAAAATGCTGTTCTTAGCTTTTGGAGGTCTTTGTTTATGAACAGACTACAAAATTTTTCAACACATTAATCATCCACAATTACTCAAATTTCAGTGAATAATTATTAACACATTGAGGATTTGCAAATATTTGTAGTTCTCAATTCATATTTTGAAATTACCAGTACTAATTCCTCATCTCAAAGTCAAGTTTGAATTAGCCAGCATAATATGTATTTCCAATTACATTTCCAGAACTACATTTTAAGCTGTAGAATTCAGTTGGAGTTTTATACACACAGAAAATACAAAAATGAGGTTTTTTTTACCTTGTTCCACCAGGAGTGTTTGCAATGGTAACGCTTGAGTGCCTAAACACTAGTACTACAAATATTTAATCAAACTGAAGTTTTGGATTTGAGTGCATATTTATGGCACTTGTTTCAATCTGACTGATATCTTAGCAATTAGCAATTGTCTCTTGACTGATTTGCTGTCTGGTGGCATCTCAGAGTAATACTAAACCGCTTGCAAATCTGGGGCAATTTTCTGTTTGTTGGTTGATTAAGACCCAATTGTGTGAAAGCCTCTGGCTTTTATTTTTCACTAATGAGGCAAGTGAAACAAACTGCTGTGAACCAAAGACAAAGTTACTCCCGGCTGCTTAAGGAACGGTGTCTTCCCTGCTGGCCACCTCAAGGAAAAAGCCTTCCAGAGCAAAGCAACAGCTGAGTTGCTGCTCTCAGCCACTCGCTCCACTTGCTTTCTGTTTTACTGTACTGCAGGAAAATCCTCCTGTGAACAGTGTGTTTTCTCACTAGTGCCCTTCATGCGTGCTGTAATAAACTCAGCTAATTTAGTCTAAAGCAGTCGAGCACACGTAGCTTAGAGAAGGTTTAGTTGATCTGGATAAGGCAAACTGGACCAGATCAACAGCTCTGCTCTGTATCTGTCCTGATACACAGATATGTTTATATATATAAATATATTTGAAAAAAAATAGTCTGCTTTCTTGCACATCTCCCTATCAGTGAGTAAACCTGCACATTTTAAATTGGTAGGTTTTTTGGTGCCATTCAGAAATGGACCTTCATCAGTACTAATATGCAACTTGTCATTTAGTGATATGTAATGCATGTGCACAAATGTGCACATGTGCTTAACATATAGAAGTTATTTTTGTTCTGTTAGGCAGTGACTCTTGTATGTTGCCAGTTTCTTTACCCTTTTTGCAAAGGAAGCCAGAGCAGTCATGCCTCATTATGAAAGCTTGTGCTGTCTTACTTTGTGATTAGTAGGGAGACTAGTACAATGATATTGCAAGTATAGTTGTGTTTGTTTTAATGTGATCAGTAAATGATTCTTGTCTTCAGTAACTATTGTAGGATATTGGAATTACATATATTGCTTCTCTACTAGTTAGGAAGTGGAGTATTGTAGAAAATTAGGTATCTAAAATAAATAAATAAAAAACCTTATGATGTCAAGAATCGTCACTGCTTTTTAACGTTATTTTGAAGTTTTGTAAGGAGCTTAGAGTACTTTTTTAACTCTTCCTTCTAACTGTGTTAAACAACTAATAGAATAGACTGGGCAATTTCATTGTATTAATTAAATGTAACAATGGTACTCTTTATTCAAACAAGAGATAACATTTGAATCAATAGATGGTTTTCTTACTTGCTATAAAAGAACAAATTGCATTTCCAGCCATTTGTCTCCTTAATAGCAATTCTATAGATGGATTCACCTTTTGACTAGAGGTGTTTCTATGCATTTAATTAATGAACTAGCATACACTTATACAGTCTTTTTTACAACTCTGTTAGTAACTGTTTGTGTAAATTAAGAATAAAATGTCTTGTCCTCATCTAATTTTTGAGTAAAAAAAACCCTACCACAAAACAACAACAGCAAACCAAATAAAAAACAGCTTAACTATTGTACATCTCTCCCATCAATGCCAAAGCATTTTTTCACTTCTTTGGGTGGGAATAAGTGGCTATGATGGGTACATCAGGGAGCTCTGGCACTGGTAGCCATGCTGCTTGCTGCTTCAGCAGGTGGCTTACCAGCAGCAATACAAGAAGACCTTCTTAACATGGGAGGAAGGGCAGCAAACCCAATCTAGAGTCCAGGTCTTCCTCAAGGGTTTTAGGATAGTTAGCTCAGATTGAATGTAAATGCGTTGTGAAGAGTGTTCCACTGCACCAAAAAGGAGGAGGGAAAAAGGGCAAAAATGCACAAATCCACTCTGCTATGCACCATGTAATTTTTGGCCTTCTATTGAAAGTCTGATCAACTCAGTTAAAATTCTGCTTACAAAAAAACCCCAAACATATAAAGAACAAAGCCAAGATTCTTGCATGTACTTTTTGGGGGCTTATTCTCTTGGTTTGGCATGTTTCTGTTCACATTCACTTCATTTAATGACTTGCTTGTAAATGTCAGTGGCATAACTGGTGCAATTTTGGAGCACTCTGGATTCTACTGGTGTCTTTTCCTGATAAGTATAGGTTTCGGGAGAAGGGCAGCAGAGACACAAACACACCATTCCCACCACCCCACCTGTTAGAGAGTGAAGGTGGGTGGACTTGTACACTGAACAACAGCCAATTTACAAGTACCCAGAACATCTGGAATACATTTTGGGGGCTGAGGCTTTTTGTAACGCTGTGCATGGAGGGCTAGATTTGCAGATTGAGAAGTGGCAGAGCCAGCAGTGGTTACATGGGTTCTCAATTAGAGGAACAGCAGCTTTTCAGAAGGGTGCAAGATACAGAGAAAGCTACACTGTCCTGAAGTGTTAAAGGTGGTGGAGAAGTAACAGCTAAAATGTGTCAACACAATGTACGCATAAAAAGTTCATGGATTTTTGCAAGCTATAAGATAAATGGTCATTCATTTTCAAAGAATTTCTGCTGGGATTACATTTGCAAGGTCACCCCAAAGTCCTGATTGGTGGGGCTCATTATCTGAAATAATGGTTGATAGTTGGCTATTTCATTATCGGTTTCCTATACCTTGTATAAACATCTTGCAGAAAAATGTAGAGGCACTAATTAATCTCAGTGGTTGCGGATAGCAGCTTGCCAAAAAATAGTCAGCGATAGGAAAGGTGTATGAGATACACAATCTACAGCCTTTGTTACATGTAACAGCTCTTAGAAATACAGTTCATGCATTTTAACCATCAACCAGATTGCAGTTTCTACAGTGAAGATGAGAGCTAGTAATAACATTGAAAAAAGACAGCTGCAATCAAATATACAGTATAAAAGTTAAAAAGAGCTGCTTACACATATAGGTTACAGTTTATGTTCCTAGATTAAGTCATGGATTAAGGAACAAAAAACACATTTAATGCTCACTTTAGTGTCATTGGAATTGAAAACAATCTTCATAAATAGTTAGAAGTGAGGGGAACATTTCTTGCTTGAAGAGTTTAATAAAAGCCATCAAACTTCATTGGATGTTATGTGCCATCTTTCAGAAACACATGGAAAGCCATGTTAGCATATCAGTAATATAGAGACATGGCTGCTTGAACACTCGCACAAATGAAGATCATATGCGTGATTATTTTGCTTCCATCACAACTAATCAGTCACAGAGTGCTCTGATACATCTGAAGGTCAGAACTGACCACAAAGCTTCACGACTTTTAAGCAGGTATATCTGTGTACATGTGCGTGTGTTTGAATTGCTTTGTTGGGTAGTCACTTAAGGCACATTTCACTTGATACAAATACTGCAGAATTTGAATATGGATGCATTTGAAAATTACCTCATGATGATTTTTTTTTATTGTTTGTAATTTGCTTCTGAATCACTTTGTTGATGTCTTTGTTTTTATAGTCTTCTGAATGTGCATAGGAAGTCTGTGTTAATTAACAATCAGTTTGTCTAGCTGAATTCCAATTTTGTAGAATTAAAATTAATTCACCTTCAGTTTTTTATCTTTGTATCATTGTATGGTGTAAGCAAGTGCACAAAATGTTAACACCTGGAATGTTTTTTGCAGTAATGATTCATTCTCTAAAGCAGCATCTAATCTTAGTAATAATTCATTCTGCAAAGTAATATCTAATCTCAACTTTTAAACTTGTAAAATGCTTACATTTCTGACAGGGCTTACAGTAAAAATAAATGCCAACTTTTCAGTGTTTTTCTTTGCTACTCTCACTGCAGTTCTAGTAATTCTATGTTATGTAGGAAAGTATAGAAACATTCTCAAAGAGGTAAAATTCTATGAAAAAAATCATAGAATTGGAAAAGCTATTAAGCTTCACAAACTGATAGTGGGCAATAATTCTGTCATTTCCTTATTTCTCAGCAGTAGTATTATTCTTGCTGTGGTTATTTCAATCTGTGTTGCTTAGTCTGCCAAAACTGTAATCCTCACTAATGATATGTAGTAATCCAGCAACATGCATCGTTTCATGCAATGGCACTAGTTTTTCCCCTTCTTTCAACCAGGAAGGTGACTTGTGATACTTTTTTCTTGTTTGGCATGTTTTTTCTTCTCCTTTTTATTCTGTCCATGCAGTATATTTTTATTTTTATTTTTTATTTTTCAAAGTTGAAATATACAGCAGGTTCCTCCGCGTGTGTTTGTTCTAGTAGAGCCTTAAACTATGGGAGTGCTGTGGGAAATGTCTTGACAGTGCAGTACATTGAAAAGTAGATGTACATCTGTTCCATTTTAAAATAAAAAAACAGCCAACCCTTAAATGCTCACCTTAAATCAAGTGCATTTAAATAAATCAATAGCTAAAAGGAAGATGAATGAACTGTTTCTGTTTCTGAGACTATAAATATTTTCAACTTTTAAAATACTTAAATTCTGATGGCAAGCTGTCATCCAGGTTGGTTGAATGTTATGTCATTAAAGTCATTCTCATATTTTGTGTGAGGTTTATGTGGTACAAGCCAATGATGACAGTGAAAAATATTACAAAAATATAGCAAAGAGCATTAAGCTAAAAAAAATAACAACAGCTAGCGTGTGTTTCTCTAACTGATTATTTGCTATTCATATAGAAACTGGAAATCTCAAATATCCATCTAATTGTGTGTAACTATTTAAAAACTTTGTGAATGAGAACAGTTATCTCATACGTTACAGTTTTATCTACAGTGTTAATGCACTTCTATAGAGATAAAATGGAAACATTAAGTTGTATTTCCATTTACTGTAATATTTTTTTTTTACTTAGGGTAATTTCCTACCTTTTTTTGGAAGATAAACAAAGCCACATTAAAGTATAGTCATACTTCTTCAATTTTATATTCATATTGCTTCTTTAGCTTGCTTCTTCCCCTGCCCCAATTAATAGTTCTGTCAATATGTTTGCTGTTAGCCCTGGAAATTTTTTTATCATGACCACACCTTGCTTCAAGGGGAAATGGGAAACGATAATTACATTTTTTTGTATTAAAGTTAGTAGTTAAGCTCACTTTGTTTAGTCCAAAAGTTCTGTGTTCTGGGTAGTTCCTTAAAAAGTATAAACCTATCAGGAGGTAAATATCTGCATGTTATCCTTTTACATAATATCTGCATGCACACTTATATGAACAAACATAATTTAGAAGTTATCTTAAGCTTACTTCATATCCTTGAGTATTATATTTGATTATGGTTTGAATGGAAATAATTAAAAAAGGATGAATTTTTATGCACAGTTGTCTCCTCAGGTGTTAGACAATTTAATGTGGAGAACTGTGTATTCCCAAAGTTCTTTTCCATTCAAGACTGAACTGTTAATGGAGAAAAAATATCCAGGACTTGAAATGCACTCCGTTTCCTTTTTACTGGGAAAATAAAATAGAAATGAAGAAGAGACTTTTTAAGAGTTCCATTTGCATTGATTGAAATGTGACAGTCATGTCAATTTGACCTTCGTAAGTTGTTTTGTATTCATTAGAAAAACTTCCCAGGTTGCTTTTATTACTCTAGCTGCCTGCTGCCTGATTTTCTACTTGTTCTTATAAGAATGGCAGTATTTTTAATTTCCTAAACTAGTATTTGGTTACAAACTCTCCAGATTCTGCTGAGATGTTAGGTGGAACCTGAATGTCATAGAAGCATTGTTCCTGATGGCTAATTAGATATCCAAGTGATTTAACCTCTGTATGTCATTGTCATCAAGCTGATGATCCTGATGAAGAATGCCTGACAATTAGTGATGTAGAAATACCAAAATAACATAGACATTATTTATGTGGTTGCTAAATTAGTTGTTAGGCATTGCAAATATTAGAAGAGTAGCCAGCTCTTTCCTCATTTCTCAAAATTCTCAAAAATATACTTTCTTTTTCATTCCTGTGTTGGCCAAATGATTCTTCCTTTCTGAGTTGAGTAAAAGGATCAGAATACAGAAGTCATTCTAATTTTCTTAATCCTGATCTGCACTGAATTAGCCTAGAAGTCCATATGGCAATAATGTGAAACAAGAATCCTTTACATGGTAGAAAATACCTTGCAGCTTCTGGATATCGGTAATTAGTTGGTACTGAAGTTAAGTGCTGCCTCAGGATACTTATGTTCAAATCCATCTGTATAACTTTCCACCATTAACTTTTATAAATCCTCTTTAATCCTTTTACATATTTGACCCAAGAATTTTGTATGTTTGGTGTGTTTGTGTTTTGGAGTGTGAAAAAAAAGAAATTAATGAGTGTGCAAAGGAGCCCTGGGCTGCATAGGGAAGAGTGTGGCCAGCAGGTCAAGGGAGGTCATTCTCCCCCTCTACAAGGTATTCCTCCAGTCCCATAGAAATTTAGCCTTTTTAATAACCTTGGGCATGGAACACTGTCAAAGGCTTTGACGGAACACATGTATAAGGTGTCCCCTGGGTCCCCTTTACGCAAACCTCCTGACAGAATCACTGAATTCCAGCAGGTCACAGGCTGGATTTCCCTCGATTGTGAAGCCTGACTTCTTCCCAGTTTATTCCTATGTCCAGTGATCTTACTCTTCTTTACAAAAACTTCCATCTTAACAGGAATGGAAGTCAAATATAGAATCACAGAATCATCTAGGGTTGGAAGGGACATCTGGAGATCATCTAGTCCAACCCTCCTGCCGGAGCGGATCTACCTAGAGCAGGTTGCACAGGAACTTGTCCAGGCGGGTTTTGAATGTCTCCAGAGAAGGAGATTCCACCACCTCTCCAGGCAGCCTGTTCCAGTGCTCTGCCACTCTTGAAATATGCTAGTCTATAGTTCTCAAGATCCCCTCTGGACCTCTTTTTATGGGTTCTACACTGGCAACCCACCACCACGCTGGCTCAGCTGCCATTGGCAATGACAGGGTATGTGCCTTGGCTGGCTATTTTTCAATTTCTCGTTTGGATTCCTTCAGAAGTCTTGAGCATGCTTACTGGCCCTGGTAACTTAATTGCCATATAACTTATATGTGGGAACCTCCTCAGCATCTTCAGCAGTAAAGAGTAAAGATGAGTGTCTGCATTGGCCTATCAGTCCCTCAGTGCTCATCCACCAGCTTTGCTGTCTGGCTTTGTGCTTCTTACATACTTCTTACTACTGGTTTGTGCAACCTATGCAGGGATGCAAATTCTCCTCAAATTCTTTTTCAGCCCTCTTGATTTCCTGCTTAGATTTTAGCATTGGTGTTGAAGTACCTGAAAGTTTTGCCCTTGTGCCATTGTTCAATGTCACACGTGTTTGGTCAAATGACATTGTAGGTGGTCCAATTTCTTCTTCTTATATTTTGGGTTGTGTGGTTATTTATTGTGTGGCATACTCTATCTTAGCTCCATTTTTGGTATGGGGTTTATTTCATTCAGTTTGATACAGCTGTTTGAGATTATGGAATTAAATCACTAGAGAATTGCTAAGTATTAAAGCTATAATAACAGTAAAGTAAGTAATTCATATGCAGTTCACTCTGTGTACTGTTTACTTTTTAACTCTTCTGAATTTTGACTATATTCGTTAGACTTTCAAAACGGTTGTACTTCAGGATATTCTAGTAGTTGTCAATGCCACAATATAATAGTCTCAACTTCTTAAGTGAGATTTTATCAGTAGCTTTTGGAGATGAATCCTCATTTCCTCGCTTTTTCCTCTCCCAATAAGCTATCCATATATTTTCACATTTGTTTAACATGTATTTTGGGTTTCTGTTTAAAATATTATTTTTGGCATGTTCCTACCAAGAAGCTGCTGTTTTAGGCAGATCATTGAAAAAACTTACTGAATGGGATATAAATGGAATTAGAAGTAGGTCCCCTTATTCACATAATTCTGATTCCTGCAAAACAAAATCCTTCTCAAACCTTGTCAAACAAAGGCGGTGTAGAACAAGTTGTTTGCTATGTGCATGCATTGTATGGCATTCACATTCCTATCTCATTTTGCAATTATTCAATGAAATGTTTATTCTGAACTTAGCAGAAGTATGAAAATTCACTAATAGGATGCATATGCTTTTTCCTTTTAACTTTTAAAGTATGTCTTCTTATGCATGTTATAAACTGAATACAGTTGTCTTGGAAAGCATCCATTAAATCCTAATCTATTTCCAACTTTAATTTCAAATGTTTAGAACACCTAATCATTCGCATATGACTTCAGTAGCATTTGTGCATGCTCAGATCTTTTAAATTATAATATGTGCCTTTTTTAAATGCTTGTATTATTACCTCATTTCTATTATTACTTTATTCAAAAAACACCTATAGATTTCAATATAGGGATATGCAAACAAAGCAGTAAAATAACAACAAGTTCCTAGTGGATATAAGATCTATTTCCAGAATTGAAATGTCCATGATGCATATTTTGAATATCATGATATAATGCATGGGGACGCTCTGGGATGCATAGTGAAAGAGCAGTTGCCTGGAACATTGCTTCAGTCTGTAAAGGGAGATATTTGACCGGGGTCTGATAGGACTGGTTTGGGTTCTTGAGGGCAGTGTCTCTCTTGGTGATGTATTCTTCCTTCCTCCCATCCCTCCCTCTGCCAGCTTGTCCGTTTTTCTGCCTGTACATCCCTGAATGTTCTCATTTGGTCTTTTGTACAATCCTCTAGGGCAGAAGCCAAAACTTAAGTTCCAATATCTATTCAGTTCTGTTTCTCTATTAAAATGGATGTGATCAAAACATCTATGTGGTTTGATTGAGGTGCCTCTAGAAGGCACTAGGCTACAAAGAAAATTACTCTTCTTTACTGTGGCAAAAACATTGGAATGGAATAACAATATGTTTCTTGAATGTAGTTTATGATGTTGTGAAATGTCATACTTGCCTTGAGTTGTCTAGACTGGAAAAGAACAGCTGTAAAAGGAATGACAAATAGATGTTTTTCTTCATTTTCTGTACTGAACCTATATTAAGGAGATGCAGCTCCTCTCAGTAGAGCTGATGAGTTGGCACTGAATTGAAATCAAAATCAATGTTTATAATAGGTAACTGTCCTAACATCAATACTAATATTTCTTAATCTTCACTTAATGTTATAGATATGAAATCATTCACTGCCAGCAGTTCTAAATGATGTATGAAATGAAAAATCCCTGATCGATGCGTAGAATACATACAGGCAGTAAATATGTTAGTTATCTAAAACATTTATGTCTAGTGCAGCCAGAGAAATTTAGTATCAGTTGGGAGGGCATGAGAACTGCATGGATTAAATAAATAAACAGATAAATAATATATCTTGTTATTGTAAATATTTTTGTAACTTCCTCAGACAATGCCCACTTAATGAGAAAATGAATAGTACTCATCTTAAACCAAATTTTAACAAGTATTTCACTAATGTCTCAAATATTCTGATGTGGTGTAATGCTTTCAAGAAGATGTTACAAAATCTAATGATGTTACCTTTCTAAAAATTGCTCCCCCCTTTATTTTATCCCCTTCCCCAGTATGGAAAAATAGCTCAATATATGGATAAGGGAATTATTTTTCTCTTCTTTTTTCCTTGCTATCTCTGTGTCCCTGTTCCTTTTACTTTTACCAATCCTTTCTGCTCCACCCTCCTAAGAAAACTTTAAGATGTTGCGCTTTATCCCCATGTGTGGGTGAACTCTGGGTCTAGCCCCAAACTGAGTATTCTGATTTAACAGATGTCAATGTATTAATGCTAGCTAGATGGGTTTCAGACAGGATTCCTTGCTACTTTCGGTTAGTTCTTTAGACAACCAAAATTAATCTGAAAGCTATCTGCAGAGTTGTAAATGATACATTTAATAACATGTAGCAAAGTGTGTTGTTCCAGTGTTACTATAGACATAAAAATGTTCCTAAGTGGAACCCATGCCTGACTGCTTAAAAAGAAATGGATCTTGTACCTCCCCCAGGTATTGTAGGCCAACTACTTTTGAACACAGTACTTGATAGACAGAAACTGGACCAGAAACTAATGCTATTCCCTACAGAATTTGATAGACAGGGATGGCACGTCACCCAAAGAGCTTCTCTTGTGTTCAGTGACATAATTTCTACAGCTTATCATGCCTGTTCCATATAATGGTAGTTTTTTTCCCTGCTGGTTTGTGGGTAAAAGAGGGGTTGAAACTATTGGTGGATCTGGGCACACTCCTGAATTCTAACTTTAATATTTTGTCTTAAATTCTAAAAAATTCATTTTCTTTGTAATGGTGGTCACCATGTTTGGGATGGAGAGTAAAACTGATTTCTGTTGTATTCCCTTTTTTAATATATTAATAACAAAAAGACTCAATCCTCCCTCCCCCGATATCCTTCCAATTTGAATATTTTTTTCAGTCACTGCCCAGCTAAAGATATTAAATAAAAAATTAGAAGCTTCAAAAAAAAGCTGACGAAAGAACAACTTGCAGTCTACAGTAAGCATTGTGGCTGGTTGTGAAGCGTTGCTTATGACCTGTCTAGGAATTCAATGACTTTCTTATTCCTTTCAGGAACATTTTATATTATATGTGATAGATACTCATATTTAACTGTAGCAGTTTTCCTGAATGTGGGGTAATACTAGACAAGCACATTTAGTATATAAATTAACGAAAAACTCAGACCCTATCATGTGTGTTTCTGAAAGTTTACAATTCTTTAGTCATTTGAACAATTGAGCCACTACAAGAATATAAAGGAGCTATGGAATTGGAAGGGGTTTAGAGGAATTAAATTCTATTCTGTTGTCTCTCTCTCCCCACCCCCCTTCCCCTCCAACCTCCAATTAATCAATATCAACAGGGGCTTTTAAAATGCTTTATCTTACTCTTTGATTATACTTTCTTTTCTCCCCCTGAGAGAGGGGGATGCTTGGCGATGGTGAGAGGAATCCAAGAGACCTGACAATGTGCAGTCTGTAATAGTTCTCTCTGAACAAAATAAATCACGATTAGACACATGCATTGTTACTTTATCTACTTCAAATAAGACTAAAACAAGAGTGGAAAACACTGTTCGCTTACCATTAAATTATACAGCTGTTTTTAGGGGTGTGTTTTCTTTTCTTTCAAAGATTTGCAAATGGTCTATAATAAGGTGAAGCCTGCCTGAGGGTCAATAAATGTTATCAGCTTTGGTGTGACAGTATCATCACTGTAAGAACAGGGTGTGCATATTGTAAACAATTGCATATAACATCTTGGTCTCATTAATCACAAACTTCTCTGATACACGTCTCAGTGGCAGCCTCTACTAATTAACTCAGACACTAATTGGGTCAGATGAAATAAAGTAGACAGCAGTCACTCAAGCAGACTAGAACAGCCTGTTCTCTAATTGCTTTTGACAGAGGAACAAAAGAAGAACTTGAAATATTGCAGACTAGCGCTAGCCACATCTATGTACTTAGTGTGGTTATTTGTAATGAATATTTTAATACAAACTGAAACAAATGTTGGGCCTCCATGTATGGTTAACTCATTCTCCTCTGTCTGTGTTCTGCATGTGTGTGACATGAATTTTGGTGGCCTGTGATCATGTAGACCATTTGTCTGGTTTTTTTCATAGAAGCAAAAATCTCAGGTAAAATACATGAAAGTCAAAGCACTTCCAAGTTTTGCAACTATGTATCACTAGATGGCATTTGCTGAAAACAGTACAGCAATTTCATTTCTACATGAGAAGCTTCTGTGAAGCACTAGGTACTAGTGTCATATTTTAGACTCTGATTACCTGTTTTAAATCCTGATGCTTCTTTCAGCTTCATTTGTTATTAGTTGACAGTCTATCATTCAGAAAGTTTGTGGGCTCTTATTTTCGCTTTTTGATGTACGCTGCTATGACTAGCCCATGAATAAACCCTAATATCCTTGGTCTCTTGTCCTTATTGTTTATATATGAACATAAATAGAAACCTAGATGGTAAAAGTCTCCAGCTAAAGAAAGGCATGCTCAGTCTGACAGTAAGCGTTTATCTACTGTTTCTTAAATAAACAAAAATAATTGGTGTATTTTTCATAAAAGTTTTAAATATGAAAGTTGTGGGTTATTTTACCTAGTTACAAAGCCTTGATTTTTAAATTTTTAGTAATTATTCTCTATTATAATAATACTCCCACACACCACGTCTGTCATAGCTTACTCTGAGGTGGCCTGCTGAGCAACTAAGTGCTGATCTGCCCTCCAAAATTTAAAAAACACAAACAAACAAAAACCACCTCAAGAAACCTACAGGCTCCATGTCCTGGCAAGCGAAGTTTGCTGTTGGCCACAGCTCCTTTATCACAGTTTTCCTCCTCACAGTGTGTATAACAACTTCCCTGGTGAAAAACATAAAGGCTAGGGCCATTTAAAGTATTTGAAAAACACGTTTCTTATTTTGTGAAGATTTTTTTTTTCTTGGTGACATTGTTGAAATACAGAGTCTGCCAGTATTGCTGTTTTCTGGTATGTAACTTTTCCTGCAACAGTGACAGGCACATTTATTGGGCTTCACTTTGAGCCAGGTTGGTAACAGCAGCCGAGGTGAGAGCGCTTGCTTTCACTTTGAATTAGTTTCAGCAATTCTTGGATCATTGGTACAGAGGACTAACAATGCTTATTACGGGTTGTCACTAAACACCCTGTGTACACAAACTGATTTTATTAGTCTCTAACTGATGAGGATTTTCCCAGCACTGGCTGTGTGTTAGGCCTTGCAGAGGGACTGCTGCTGCCACGCTCCCTGCCTGGGCCTATCAATCTGTCCTGACACCGCAGTCCTTCCTCCACAAGGAGCAGCCTAGGAAAATACATATGTGCTCTGAGGAGGCAAATAAATAAATAAATAAATCTGATACCAATTCCCTCTTTCTTCTGCTAACAATTCCCATTTTCTCTGGGAAGGGACAAAAATGGGTTAAAAGTAAGGCCATTCAAAACCACAATAAATACAGTTGAGATGTATTTAATCTGTTTTTCACAGCGACTCACTCCTTCAAACAAGTTAAACCTATTCTTTTTTCAAGTATCAGTTAGATTCTACCCTTTTGTCCAAGTCAGACCAACAACCAGAATTGGGCTGAGTAGCAACTGTTGCTTCTTTACTCCAAGTGGAGTAAATGTATTTACATATGATAGACCAGAGGAAGACAAGGCCAACTGGTGGGAATACCATTACCAATGTATGAATTAGAGCTGAATACCCCGTATTGTGTACACTTAAAATGTTCTGGAAATGTGAACTGAAATTCTGCTTATTTCTTTTTGTTTTTTTCCTTTTTTTTAAATTCCACTGGAATTGTGCTTCTGCTTTTGTCTTGGGAGTTGTAGCTGCTACAATATATTTAGGGGAATGGCTGAGAAATGGGAGGGTTGTGGTATTTTTAAGGAACATGCAGCAAATAACATGAATTTGTTGAAACCTAGATCTATGTGTACATTTCACACCTGGCCATTATTGCTTTAGGGAACATACGTAGCTTGTTTGCATTATCCTGGTATTTTTGGATGCTAGTCATTATTTTTTTTGAAGTGGTAGGACATCCTGGGTAGTCCTGTTCAAATCCACTGCTTCCTTGCATGTGATCTTCTAGCTACCAGATATCACAACCAATGTCTCATCCATTTTTCTTTCCAGAAAGTCTCTGCCTTTTCCCATCCCATCTCTGCTTCACCTCTTTTTTCTTTTCTCCTTTTTTCCCCAAATCAGGCAAATGTGTTTCCCTTTCCTTGTGTCTTCCACTCCACTCCTTCCTCATCTTTTTTATTGTTGTTTTACTTTCTTCTCTTTCTTTCTGTTCCAGGCTGGCATTCTGTGGTGTTCTCTATCCTTTCTGCCACTCCTGCTCTTTTTCTACCTCATGACTTCCATACTGGTCCTCAAAAGCACTCTGTAGTTTTTCCCTAAATAGCTAATTAGGCAAAGTTAGTTCAGAATAACGTGACCTTTTATAAACACTTGTAAAGCCTTAAAGAATTAAAAAAAAGAGGAGAAAAGTCAGGAAGAAGTTTCCTTTAGACATAATGAGTGAACAATTCCAGATAACATAATGAAATGAGAAAAATACAAGACTTTCTCAGCCTGGGGTTCAATCTAGGGTTTTAGTGTCAGAGAAATTCTGTAGGTTGGATCTTATAGCTGTTCTCTCTTGTGCCCTCTGAGCAACAAATGGAATCCCTCTCCCTGAGTTCTTGTATTTGAAAGAGGGGATGGGAGGGGAGCAGAGTTGAGATTAAGTCTTTTTGGTATAGTAAAACCCCTTCTCCTTTCCTAAATTTGCCTTGAATTTTACCAAATGTCTTAAAAAAATGTTGATATACTATTTCTCAGAGGACTGAATTGTACCTTTCTTTTTTTTTTTTCCTTTTTATTAATGAGGGTTTTCTGGATGCTGAAGTCTTGCATTTCTGCTGAGCTTTTGAATAGGTTCATCAGTGTTTTGAGAAGCCTGAGATAGTCTGATTATGATGATTTGACACAGGTTCCACAGTAAAGTCTCAAGGGGAAGCACAGGGAACAATGAGTCTTGACAGCATTCAGATAAAGTCAACACACTGCTCATCAGTATATTTATAGAAGATGGACAAAGAATTGCATGCTACATATTACCTTACATGAGCAATAGTCTTAAAATCATTGGCTATCTGTCAAAGCAATCCATTGTATTTCCTGTCAGCTTATGAATGTCTTGGGTGACCTCAATGACTAAAAATCAAAGCTAGTCCACTCAAATATCATTCAGTCATTGTATTGCATTGATTTCTTCTTTCCCCCTCAGATGAGCAAGAATGGGAAGGGAACATTTCTCAGCAGTTGTAGTTACTGACAGAGCAGTGTAACAATGTGCTGGAAATCTCTAAGAATAGTGAGCTGATGGGGCCAGAGTATCAATAATGTGACTATCTGTGGCCTCTTTTGTTCCTAGTGCTCCCACCATTGCTGGTACTCACTCCCACTCACTGAAGCAAATGCTGGCCTTTTCAAAATCTGCATTGTTTGGCTGCTGGAAAATCAAATAGCAATTGTGACTGTTTTATTCTCTAAAGTGCAGTGTTCCCGTGAACCTGCAGTTGCTATGAATGAAGGAATTGACAGCTGCCTTAATACCATTGTTTCAAAGTTTCCAGCTAGGATAGGGGAATTTTTTTTCTTTTCTGTCTTTTTCTTCTTTTTTTTTTTTCCCGATAGTTCCTGGTAGACAAAACATAGCTATTCAATTATTGTTTAACTCAGCTGAAGGCAACACTGTAACAGCGTAAGACAAGTCTCCTTTATTCCTGTGTGCCAACCTGTGATGGGACTGCTTGCCGAAGACTGCATAAAATTTTCTATTACACAACCGAGCCTCCTGACATTGTCTGTCTCTGCAGTGATCCAAATATTCTACACATATGTAATGTCTTTATTGACACCTTAAAGACAATTATTTGTTTGTTTGTTTCAAATTAAAGCTTATCATCTGAAAGTATGGCTTATTTCCCATACCCCTAAAGTGCCAGTGTACTTTTGTTGAATATCTTCTAATTTTCAGAAATGGGCTGTACTTGCTCTTGAGAAGAGTTTCCTAAGCCACCACCCACATCTGTGGAAGGCAGAATGCAGATGGTAGGAAAGATGCAGTCTTGATGTTGCAGTCTATAAGCAGAGAGGCTGTGGAGTCTCCATCCTCGGAGATATTAAAAAACAGACTTGACATGGTCTCAGGCAACAATCTCTAGGTGAACCTGATTGAGCAGGGATTGGAGCGAGATGACCACCTGAGGTCCCATCCAACTTCAACCATCCTTTGAAAGCATTATGTATTCAGGTGTGTCAAGAGTAAGAGAGTCTGAAGATCCTCTAGCAAAATAGGGAAGGATGCACCAAATAGTAGAAGCTTCCTTCCCACCACTCCATTTTTTTCTGTGGGATTGTGGCTTATATCATACAAATGGAATGATCTAGTGACATATATACTGTATGTTTCTGAATCTTAGTTCATTTTAAATCTGCTTGGTATTCATCAGCTCGCATTTTTTAAAAGTATTGCTTTTTTTATGACTTGTTAACACTGCTACATGTTTTCAGAATAGTATCTAGAGTATACCAAATATTTTAAAAAACTTTTTTTTTTAAGTTGTCATTTTTTTTTAAATATATTTGGTGGCATTTAGTGGGGTGTGTGCTTGAAAAATAAGTGTAGTAATAAGTGTAGTTTGCTAAAAGATGACAATATAATATTTCTTTTTGGTGGAAAATAGAAGGGAATTTCATTTGAGTAGTAGGTTGCAAACATTAGCATTAAGTATCCAGGAAAGTTGTCCAGTATCCACTTGCCATTAATAATAGCATGTTTGCTCTGTTGAATCCTGATTGCGAGTTCCTAAGGATTCTTCAGTGTACCACTTGTCTGTATGAGCCTTGCCTTCTGATTAAATCTTAGAACTGTCCTTTGGCAGATGATTAGCTCCATTAATACTGCACTTTCTTTCCTGGCCGTAATTTCTTATGAGCTCTAGCCTGGAGTAATACATTTAAAGTCAAATGTGCAGTTAGTTCATTTGAGAGGTTTCCAATCACAGTTGCAAAGCTGGATGCTTATCCTACCAGAAATATATCAGAACTGTAAGATCCATTTGTGAATGTGTTCTAGTTAAAACAAGGTCTGTTTAGTGGTACTAGAGGCTCTAGTGCATGAAAATCGGATAAATCTCACAGGTCAGTATCTTTTTTTCTGGAAGGCTTCCTATAGACCTCAGTTTGTTCTTTTTCTGAGTTGATAACCTACAGAAAG
Source organism: Calidris pugnax (assembly GCF_001431845.1). Lineage (NCBI taxonomy): Eukaryota > Metazoa > Chordata > Aves > Charadriiformes > Scolopacidae > Calidris > Calidris pugnax. The sequence continues at coordinate 1,021,121 of NW_015090989.1, read as the reverse complement.
GAGGTTAAGCCTGCTCCACTCAACATCCTGCATTTTGAGAAAAGCATATTTTTGCTGTGGGCAAGTGATCACATCGTTATTGTAATAAAGCAATTCAGGATCCGTGCAGTTTTTCATGTTTAGATTTAACCTGAGGAGAGACAATATGCTATTCTGCAGTTCTTCCAGATTGAAAGAAAAGAAGTAAACATGCTATATTGCTCTTGAACAGCCAAAGGAATTACCTGCCTGGCCATTTGATTATTCTTATTGCCTCACAGTAAAAACACCTGCAAGGGCATTCATCGGCTCACTGCTGAAGAATCTGTTATAAACACAGCATTATGAAAGTGGCAGCTGAGTGTTCTTGGCATGTTTCTACAGCACCCAGACAAATGTCATTCAGCTTCCACAGCTAGCATTCAATCTGTAAATCTGGGTTAGGATAATGTCTTTTTTTTTTTTTTTTTTTTTTTTTAAATCATGCATACTGTGAGGAAATCCTGTCGTGTATTACCAAAAGACTGGTTGTTTTTCGGGTTAAGAGGATGCCACTAACAAATTGCTGTGGTATAAACTTGTCAGAGCAAACATCTAGACAAAAAAGTGCTTGAAATGATCTCTCTATAAAGACAGAGGGTACAGCAAAGGGCCACAAAGATGATTAAGGCCCTGGAGCATCTCTCTTATGAAGAGAGGCTGAGGAACTTGGGTCTTTTTAGTCCAGAGAAGAGAAGGCAGAGAGGGGATCTGATCAATGCTTATAAATATTTAAAGGGAGGGAGTCAGGAGGATGGGGCTGGTCTTTTCTCAATGGTGTCCAGTGACAGGACAAGAGGAAATGGGCACAAACTTGAGTATAAGAAGTTCCACCTAAACATGAGGAGGAACTTCTTTACTGTGAGAGTGGTAGAGCACTGGAACAGGCTGTCCAGAGAGGTGGTGGAGTCTCCTTCTCTGGAGACATTCAAAAACCGCCTGGTACAAGATCCTGTGCAACCTGCTGTAGGTAGACCCACTCTGGTGGGGGGGTTGGACTAGATGATCTCCAGAGGTCCCTTCCAACCCCATATGATTCTATGATTCTATACCAGCAGTGGAATAGATTTCTGTTTGCAAAGGTAGCAGAGCAACGCCTGAAACTTTGAATAAGTTTTAAACATTTAAATTGTGTGTTTAACTCTAATTTTCCTCAGGAGAGCCCAGCTTTTTATTAGCTCAATGGACATTAATTAATTGGTGACTAACAGTTAAATCTCTGGCATATATCTTTATGGGGGAAAAAAAATAAATCAAACAACAGACTGTTACTGAATATTCTATTAGAGCAGCCTGGGGTGGAAAAAAGAAAGTGTGAAGAGTTTGAGAGAGGCATTTTTGCATTTTTCCTTTTCTCTGCTAAATCCCACATAATCTTCTTCTACTCCATTTTAAGGTTGCATGTGGTGTTTTTATCAGAGATAATTAAACAGAAATAGCTACTTATATGTCATATTTTATATGAAGTTGCTGAAGAAGCTTGTAATACAACATCAGATTGAATATGTGTTTTCTACCAACAAAATGCATCTTTCTTCCCCCATCTTCTGTGTATTGTGCATGGCTGGAATACATCAAAACTCATATAATAAACAGCTTACTAACAGTCACCAAAGAGGGAAGTCACGCTTATTGGTAAAAATAATTTTTTAAGAGATTTAGCATCATTTATTATTGAAAGCATGCATCTCTTCCACATGCTGTTGCTTTCTGATGAATCTCTAACCACTTTCAACCAAGGGAAGAAGCAAGTAGCATTATTTGGGATAGATAGCAGTAGAATTCTAGAAAGGTTGTTATCGCAAATACTTATATATTAGTGGCACAATGGATGTAATTCTTGACTTCTATGGCATGTTTCCATTGCATTGCCAATCTTTTCACTCATGATCATCTGAAAGCAATGAGAATACACACCTTCCTCTATGCAGAAGTTTTTTACAATGAAATGGTAGCTTTACAAGCTCTAATATTACTTTTTCATGAGTATATTATATTGTTGAGAATGGAAAACATTTGTGTGAAAAGGCACTTTTAAAGTGCTTTTGAGGTGAGGTATTAAGAACAAAAGTTATATTTGTATCAAAAAGATTTGCCTTATCTTGTCTTCTTAGCAGGGTGGAAAGCAAAGTATGTTATTAATGATGTGCATTTCTCATGTAACTCATCTATACCTGCCTTTCAAGTTCAGCTGAATCCATTAGCATTATTAATTGCTGAACATTTCAGATGGGAATTTAATATTCCTTTTTATTTAAGAATTTTACTTCAAACTAAAAGACAGCATTGAGTGAGCTTTCTTTTAGTATAAGTATTCTGCAGCATTTTCCACATAAGCTGTTTAATTCTGGTTTGGTTTGACTTTGTCATACAAAGAGGTCTGCCCTTCTGTAATATTTCAAGGACGATGCCTAACAGATCCTTTTAAGCAAATGCTTACTAAGTTCTAATTTGAAGGCATCTTTCTCTTCCCACCTACATAAAATACATCAGAATTGCACCTTTGTGTGTCCAGTTCAATTCTGCATTAAAGCTGTACTTAGATACAGAAATCAAGGCCTAAGATAATCACCTACCTGTACAATGTTTATCACATTAAAGAATTGAGAGGGAATTTCATATATGGCCGAAAAAATCTGCGGGGTTTTTTTCTTTTTCCAGTGGAGGAAAAATATATAACAAATTATGACAGGTAAATAGCTGCAAGGCAGAAAAAGCGCAAGATATGGCAGGGGCTGCCAATGGAGAACTATCATTGGAGTCCAGAAGGCTTCACTTCCTCAAGAAATTTGAGGACATGCATATAAACTTGTTATTTTAAGTACTATTCTAAAAGTGCTGTAGAAGAGTTTCCTGCTCCCAAAACATTTGGGTAGCATGTTTTTTATATGTATATGAAATTAAAAATTTGAATGGGATATTTCAGTTCCTACTGCAACATGTTCACTTCCAGAAGAAAAGATACCATGGAATGGGTGAGATGAGCTAGGAATATACACTATGACTGCAAAGGGTGCCTATAGGCTTTCAAAAGTATATTGATGTAATCGTCAAGGGCAGAATACATCCAAAAAGGTGCCCTGAATGTGTTCAAATTCTTAGTGGTAGCTTTACTACAAACCAAGACTGAAGTTTTAATCAATAATATTGTGTTATTTCGTTGAATAATTCTAATTAAGTACTCTACTTTTCTCTGGCAGATGAACGGGAAGATGTTCAAAAGAAAACATTCACAAAATGGATAAATGCACAGTTTGCTAAGGTAATTAAATATTTTTATTTATTTATAAATCAAAATATGTCTTACATATTTTTCAAAAAAACTGATTTTACTCCACTGAGGCTTAATTTTCAACATAACAGTTAGAGGTTTCAGGTATTGCTAAATGCAGTTGGCTGATTTATTAGAAAACATGTCCCAAGTTTTATTCCCTTGAATTCAGTAGGGGTTGAAGTGTAAGAAGGCATCCTCTTCTTCGATTTACTTTGCCTTTTCTCAGACTAGTGATGTAGATGGATTACTGTGTGTTGGACTCCTTTGTTAGTTCCTAATATACAGAGGAGTTTCTTCGATTGGATTTGTCTTTTCTTGTTTCTAATTGCAATCACAAATTTAAGAAAACCCAACGAATTAGAGGAGCAAGGTCTACAATAAGAGATGTGATCCAGTCATCAAATTATGAAAGTCAATTATGATAATTTTTGAAATTCTCATCTTTGTGAACTCTTGGAGAATGGTAAAGATCTCAAATAAGTTGGAAAAAAAAAAGAGCAAATAACTAACTTATTTGAAGAAGCCCCTGCCTGGCAGTATATAATAATTTTATCTTTAATACACAGGATTTGATTAAACATTTTAAAGTTCCTGAAGGATAATTACGGAACTGCATTTGCCAGTAATAAACTAAATAAATCCCATAATCTGTCATTGTATCTACTGGGGAATAATTGGCAATAGACAGTAATGAAATAATAGCTGTGATATATCTTCTGTTTAGTCTGGCTTCTGATTGTATCCCATCTGATTCTCCTCATTAAAACAGAGGAGTAAGATAATCTGAATATGACCACCATAAACATGCTGAGCAGCGGTTCAGTCAAACAGGGAGTCCCACAGGACTTTTCCATGGTCTGGAGCATTTTCTAATAGTAATTCCAGTGATTTAGACAGCACACATTTGTGCTCAGTATCTTCACAGCAGAGATATCCAGCAGTTTGGAGAACTGGATCAGAATGAAATACAATCTTGAACAAATGGTCTCAAATTGATCGATGAATTACAAGACAAGTGCAAAGTGTCATACTTAGGACAGAAGTAAAATGTATGCATACAGAAGGGGGGGATAACCGGGCTAGCAATAATAAAGCAAAGCTCTGGAAAGTGCAGTGAATCACAAACAAAATGAGTCAGCAACGTGGTACTATTGCAGAAAAAAAAAGCAATTTTATTTTGTCTCTGATAGTAGAAGTGCCTGACAGAAGGTGAAAGATATAATTGTTTTATTTTACTCGGCAAGATGGGATTTTGGCTTGAATAATTTACTATCTTGGTGTTCCATATATGAAGAAGTAGTCCCAGCAGCAGTCGCCTGATACAAGCTAATTTAAGATGTATTGCCAGTTAGGCCTTGTTATGGCCACAGATATAATTACGGAAAACTAAGAGCAACTGTTGCTTCTCTATCTAAAGAAAATATCACTTTCCTAAAGTATTGCTTTTTCAGAAAAAAAATGTTGCTTTATAGAATAGTAATGCTTGCAATTACTGAGAAAACTTGGAACAGGTCTGCAGAAGAACAAGAGTTATGATGGGTTTAGAAAATATGCCTATGAGCAGATGTTTATAATGATAGGTTTGTCTCAGTCATCTGAATGATCTAGATGTCATTCCTCTAATTCTAGTTCAGTGGAGTGTACTTCAATGGTATTTTAGCTACCTTTTACTTCAGTTCTGTAAATAGTATTTTTAGTTGTATGTGAACATGCATTCATAAACATACTGGAGAAATGCTGATCTCTCTTTACTTCATTTCGTCTCCAAGGAAAACCTCCTAAACATCATGGCTCAAATTTTTCTTTGCCTCATGTTACCTCTGTTTTGGTCAGAGTATTTTCATTTCAACAATCAATTGACCCAAAGCCCCTTGATCTTTAAATCTTGGACAAATTACTTTTGTCCTACAAATTTGTTATGTGTAACACCAGAATAGCTGGTCTGAAATGGGATATCACATAAGTGTTAAACTTAGTAATATCTCCTGGTTATATGTGTGGTGTATGCTTTGCTCCTCAGCGCAGTCACGAACTGCCTAGGGTTTTCAGGACAGAAATATAGGAGGCCCTGCTCATATTCTGCTGTAGCATGAGTGGTCATAGTTAATAGCTGTGTGCTGTCCTGGGACTGTGTTACTCCCTCTTCTATAGACCAAGATGTTTCGGGAGAGGTGATTGTCAAAAAATGAAAATGGATCTCCATGTGAAATCTCCAGCTTATCCTCCTTCTTCTCCTGACTTGTTTTCTGTGGTTCAAATCGGTCTCTGCTTCTAGTTGTGGAATTGATTTCAGTTAATGGAATACTCCTGGTTAACGATTTCACGTAATTGTTAGCTTTGTAAAAGTGTTAAATAAATTACTTACTTTCATTGTAGAATTGGTTTGTATTCAGTCCGATGTGGTTCTAGAACTGTTGTCTTGAGCAGATTAGCCTATGGGGTCAGAATTTCTCATTTCTCTTATTTGTGAGTAGTGTAATCCAGGTTATTAAATAACTCTAAAATATTTAGGGTTGAATAAAATTGTTTTATACAATTCCCACCCATCCGCCACCCTCCATAGGTAAAAAAAAACGAAACACCCTACTTACACAAAGTAAAAGCTTAGTTCCAAATGTTCTAAATCTTCATTTGTGTTTGGTCTATAGTGCATTGCCCCCAAAAGAGCTGTTTTCCTTTCCTGAAAATTCAGTGTCCAGAGTACCTGTGTCTCAGTACATTTATTCTTAGACTAAGCTTTCAAAACACTCACGTTTCCAAGTTGCTTTCACATGACTAGTGATGTAAACACAAACAATACTTTTAATGTCAGAAATTGTAAGTCATTGAAGTATAACTTTGTAATGTATGTGTCATCAGCATAACTTAAGAACTCATGTATATTTTTTATTTGCGGGGAAAAAAAAAATCTATTGTTTGAATCAAAGGCCTGGAGGGAAGTAGTAGTCCTTCTTCTGGCCATGCATGTGGTGACATTTTAGTTGGAACATGTGTAGATACTTCAGACTCTGATGCCTTGAGTTCAGCAAGGAACTCCGATACCTCTTAGCTAAGGAGTTAAGTCCCTAACAACAAACTCTCAACCACACCATCTTGGCAGTTTTCAGTCTGTGACGTTCAGACTTTAGAAACCTCTGGAATGCTACAAGAAGTCTATGAAAGGGAAAGCTAGCAGAACTGTTCAGCAAGATCGGAATTGCTATGGGTGAGGCCATGTCTCCAAACTTTTTTTGGCAGGTTGTGTGGGTTGCTTTAAATGGAAAAACTGGGGAAAATGCATTTGCAGGTGTCTCTTACAGCTTCTCAAAACAAGTTTCTCTCTAATTCCTACTCCTTTTACTAGCCAGAAACTGGATGATGCAGAAAATCTGTGCTTTAAAGATGTCAGTATGTGACTTATCTATAGGCAATTCATCATTGTTTCAGTAAGACAGGCCAAAAGTTGGCTCTTAATGTATGTGAGATAGAACAGCAAATTAAAAGTACAAGAGAAATAGGAGAATGTAATCCAAGAGACCTTTATGTTTCCCCTTTTCTATCACAGACATTGTGTATGATTTTCTTTAGTGATACCTTTTTGGTTTACCATCTAAATGTCATGCAGTAAGTTGAAACTCAAAGCAACTTTAAACATGTGGAGCATATAAGTTTAATATCATTTTATTCAGAAAGAGCTTTTCTTTGTCCTCAGAAGAAGTTTATTTATAAAATAATGAAGTTCTGCAGGTTGTACGTAATGATAGCAAAGGAACATATTGTAACCTAGTTTTTAATAATAGAACTGTAATTAGGGCTCTCACAAGAGATATATCTAGTCCTGGCTATGATAGATTCTGCTCAGATCTCCACTTTTTAAATTTGAAATAACTGAAATCTTTGTTTATAAATGAAACACGCAATCTTAACTATATATTTTGGGAGAATGCAAATAGATCACAAGCCTTCAAGTGTAGCAGCTCTTTGCTGGAACTCTGAAACAGCAAGAACAATGATGTTAACAATGCCTGTACCCCATTTTAAATGAGCTTATGTTTCCTCTCTGGTTAAACATTTCTAGTTGTTCATTGCATAATAGGGTTCAAAATAGAAAACATTACTGAAGAGAGAAATGTTCTGTACTTGCATGTAGGAAAGACCTTGTAAATGGCAATTAATTTTAAAACGAAAAGCTGAAAATTTCAGCACCAAAAAGCCGAAATATTAGCAATTAATTTTGTTCCCTCATTATGCAGAAAGTCTCAATGTACTGACAATTTTAATGTTAGCAATAAAAATATCTGTTGTGAGTACAGAGAAGGCAAGCAGCTAATCATTGTAAGTTTGGGCAACTTTAATTTTAGGTTGTACCCTTATGTCTAACTTGAGGTCAACAGCTTAACCTGTAAGTGGGTTTCATAAAACAATGGTAATTTGTGAACAAGTTTTCAATTTTTTAAGCTTCAATATAAAAAAGTAGATATTAATAAAATAGGTTGTCCACATTTCTGCTAGGGTAGAAAATTCCACTACGTTGTCAAATAAGATATTATATATGTCAGTATACTTTTTCGTGTAAAATATTCAACCAGGTAGAAGCAAGAGTCAAAAAATAGAGAATGACAGATTTTGAGGGGAAAAAAGTGGTTTCTCTACCTCGTGTTTTGATTTTCCTCCTGTTGTTACTGAAGAAGACAGAATATATGAAAATAAATTTAGGGGTACTCAAGATTTTATTACTTAGATTTACAGAAAACCAAGTAAGTAATCAATTTAATGGAGAATTTAAGTTATGAAAACTGTGAGCATTTTATAGGCAGGTGGAAATATTAGGAGGTGGTTGTTTGTGTGATGACTGTGGAATTTGATTCCCATTCTTGTAGTGATACTGTGAAGAAACATAATAAAGACACAGCCTGTGCCAAAGAGTGTAAGGTTGACGGTCTAACTTAAAATATAGGTGGCTAGTAGAATAACGATCAGCAAAATTAAATACGCTTTTCACTGATGAAGTTGTTTTGAATAGCAGCTAGATTGTTCAGGCAACCAGTATATGCAGTGGTAAAAGGACACAGAAGTGGGCATCGTTTACAACTTTAGTCAAACTACATAGCAATCAAAATAATTTCCTAATTACCCAGTGTTTGTATGTGGTTTATGTGATAGGAGGTGTAGTGATGGTCCCTGTTTTTTCCCGTCTCTTGAGTTCATGGATACCTGAAGTTACTCAAGACTCCCTTTCACTTTAGTGATCCCTTGTGACTGTAGATTAAATGCCTTCTGCATATCAGATAACAAAAACTGCTGTTACAATTGAAATGTTTCCTGACCTTTTGAGGAAGTATGTCAAATATTTGAGGTACAGAGGGACTGCTACCATAAAACTGGCATCTGATTGATAGAAAAAATTGCAGTGCTGATTTTGCTCACACACTTGTTCAGTTTTCTGTGCTGTCATTCACAATGACTTCAAATTAAAACAAATTTTTAAAGCCACTCATTACAAAGTGAATTCAAATTGTTGTAGACTCTGGAACGGGAGTAATCTGGTGAAGGTTTGTAGAGAAGAAGATAATAGTTTCATTTGCCTAATTTCTTTACGATTAGGTTCTATGGAAATGTTTTAACCACTGTGACTAATTATGTCAAACTTCATCAGATGTACCATTTCTTTAGCCATATTTCTCAACTGCAATTAATAATCAAGACAAGAGCTGGAGGGAGGGGAATTGGCAACAAATCCCAAAAACACAAATTAAAATGTTCAATATTTCCAAACTGCTATCTTGACAACTGACCTACAGTCAGTTACTTAGATGGATGGGTGACCAGTAGGAAAATTAGAATTATATCTATCCTGTACTTAGAAGTTCAAATCAGTGTACTCAAACTTCACTGATGTCTGCTGGTGTGTTGTATTGTCTAAAAGCAGAACAGTAGCTGCATATGCATGTCTATGAGAAGACTAGAAAAGATTCCTAGCTGTTTCACGTAATAAAAGTAGTCAGTAGGGTGTGCTGGTGTTGTAGGGTTTCAGTTTTAGAATAGCATTCTAGAGAATACATCAACACTGGCTTTACAGGACAAACGTTAACATCACTGTAGACAAGTTCAGAAAAGTTAATTCAGGTAACTGTGTTACTTTACCCATTTACACAGAATTTAGTGCCTGCAGAAAAGCCTGCTGGAGAAACAGAGTAAATAAAAGTTTGCTGAACTCTATGTTGCTGCAGATTAACCTGCAGCAATCAGTCAAAAGCATTTGCATCTAGCCCTGTACTTTTACAGTATGTTGGACCAGTACCTGACACTGGAGTGTAGGTGTATTCTCAAGCTGTGTAATTTGTCCAGTCGTTATCACTGTTTTCAACTGAAAAACAGAAATTAGACTGAGCTCTTCCTATAGGTACCCATCTGATCTGATACCTCAACTGTTTTTTGTTAAGATAGAATTTAAAGAGGCAGGAAGTAGTTGAATTATTTTATTTTTTTCTTACCAAATGCAAACTGGATGCACTTGCACTCAGTCTCAATTACAGAAAAAAAAAAAAATTCTTATTCTTTTAAATTAAGAGGTAAAAAGACTTACTGACAAATTCACCTAAAAAAAGTAACTGTGGTCAAAGTAGGTGAGGGTTGAATGGTGACCCTGCTCCAAGCCATGAGGAGTAGTACCACAGAGCAATCAACAGTCACTAATAGCCAGTGTTGCATCTACCAGGTCATGAAGTAGCATGTACTGTAATTTTACTGCTGAGACTGCATATGCATACTATGGCTTGCTTCAAAGCTTCTGTTTTTGTGCTTATATCCATTTCCTTATTTGGGTCAGTAGAGTTATTCTGAATTTAAAAAAAAAAAAAAAAAAGTTGTCCTCTATTTGTTTAAGGAGCACTAATTTGGAGATAAATATCAAGGAGAATCAGGTATCGTGTGTAAGAACATTGACTCCGGGACAAAAAAAAAGATGGATTGTTAGTAAAATTTTGAAATTGTGTCTGTGGTAAAGCCCTGATCAAATCTTTAATGGCTGCATATTAGAAGTGAATATGGTAGATGTCAGTTCAATTCATTAACTAAACATTGATAATACCTTTGGAGCAGCCTCAGAATTTCTTTTTTTCTTTCTGAAAGAAAACTTTCAGAAAATTACACAGATTTAAAATTGTATTATTTGTGATAAATGTGAAAAAATTATAGTTGGTATTATTTGATGTTGGTAAGGCACCACGATTGTTATTTGTCCGTCCTAAATACCTGATTAATCTGCTGTGTGTCTCTGTTGCCAGCCTTTTTAAGTGCTACAGTGAAAGTGATGAGAAAGAGCAGTTTACTAATGTAGGAGCCAAATTACTTTTCTCTGCTTCAGTGTGGCAAATAACCAGAACTCTCATTGAAGATTAATAGTGCTTAACTTTGCTTTCCAGCTCTGTGTGATCAAGACTACCCTTGGGATACATACGGTTTTAAAATACCAGGCCTTCTTATGCCAATAACTTTTTTATAATACGTCGTGCAAGAGCACACCAAAGGCCCATCATGCCTATTCTGTATTATTAGAGCAAAAGCTTTTCATCTTTCTTTTGAAGCCAAATGATGTTTAAACCTGGTATAGAAAACACATTTACATTGTTAAGTGATTTCCTTTTTTGGATATCTCCAGAATGCATAAGCAAGTGTCAGGCAAAACACATACTCGGAATTATTTGCATCGATATGTAGTAAATTACCTATTAGGTCTCCATATTCTGCATCTTTTTTTTTATGATGCAGTAAAAAGGGATGTATGCGGTGTGAATATTTATTATGTTTCAAATAAATTTCCTTTGTAATGAAAAATAATTGAAAAATAATTTTTACTCTACTTTTTAGGTAATACCAGTGGCAACACTGCCATTTATTTTACTCAGAATTTTATTCTAGAACTTCTACTACCTATTAATATATTTTTATAGATTTTTTTTTTGTATGACCAAGAAAGTTTAAAGGTGCAAATATCTTTATGCTTGGAATTTTGCACATAATATTAACTGTGTGTGCAAGCTTTAAAACTTATAAACTTGATGAATTTTTATATTTTGCTGCCAAAGTAATTTTTCAGCTTACTATTGGCAAAATACTTGAGGCATGACTGCCTTATCAATTAGCTATTTATCGATATTTAACTCTGCCCAATACAGAGGCTTGGATGCTGGCAGGGATTAAAATAGAGGATTAATCCCTTTGCACTCACTGCAAAAGCCAGGAACACCAGAAGCTGAGTGATGTGTCAATGCAGAGTTACAAAAACAAAGTACTATTTAAGAGGGCGGTCTTCTCTCGTTTCTCTGTTCTTGCTAACATCAGAAGCGCAAGCCGCATGACCCACTGTGACAGTCACACAGCTGGAGATGCCTTGAAAACTGTCAGCACAGAAAAGAACCCTTTCACTGAAGACCTAGAAAGGACAAAAAACGTATTTGGTTATGCTTCAAAGACACAAAGATAGACGTTGGAGGTTAACAAAAAGCTGATGGGACTATCTCTATATTGTTCTTGGTCCCTTTTTTATTTTTAAGTTGCTGTTCAAACAGCAAAGGTTTTATTACGTGTGCGCGAGGGGACAGGATTCTCTAATGTTTTTCCTCCGTAACGTTCTTGCATTGCCAGGGGACTTTACAACTTTGCCTGTTTCCCCTATGTCTAAATGACTGCAATTAAACAAGACTGCTCTCGGAGAGCAGATTCACTTTCACTTTGATGAAAAGTGAAATTTCTTTCACTTAATTATCTGCACATCTTTTGGTGGAGCTGTGGTTACTGGCCGTGTCTCTCAGAAGACCTTTTGCTTGCAAGTGAGACTCGCTTCCTTCTGCTCCCTTGACTGCACAAGCAGTGACATGTTTTCTCTGCATTGCCTTAGTGGGTATAAATGCAGAACTGGCTACAGTTCAGGAGCAGCTTTTCTCTGGGGACACACTGGGAACTGCCTCCACCAGAACTTTATACCCACCTCCAACCCTGGTCTCTTTCTCGGGAGGCGCCACAACACCCTGCCCAGTCTCCCCACTTCGGAGTGGGGGGAAATCCCCACTGGTCAGAAAGCATTAGAGCTGTCCCTGCTGCAGTCTAAATCACTGAAAATGATGTCATATTCTCAATATCTTTTGTTTGCACATACAAAGGTTAGGTTCCTTTTCCAAATCAAATTTTAAGGCTTAAAATGTTTTCCATTAAAAGTGACTTCCCTTCCAAAAAACATAAGAGCATATTATCTTAAACAATGAGCATCTGCATGACAAAACACTTTCAACATTAGAAATGTCTGAGTGACTAGAGACTACATTTTAAACGCTTCTAAGATAATGTAGTATCCCTGACCTTTAATTTGAAAATTCAGAGTGTATTAGTAAAATTAGGAAGCTAGTCTAAAGTATATGCATTTTTATTATGTCAAAATAATTTTCCTTCATGTTCTTGTTTTTATAGCCTCTTTTTGCAAAATAACACGAGCTTCCCTCGGTTGCATTAGACATGCCAAGCAAGCAAAGCAATCACTCCTGTTGGCAACAGAGGGCACTGGACTTTCATTTCTCATACGTGTTACTAAGGGAAAAGAATAGTCAAGTGAGGTCCATTGATCTCTTTAATCTTTTTCTTCTCATGCTTGGACTCACACCTCCTAGACTTATATTCAAACTCTCATACTTTTTTGTTGCACTTACTTTAAGTAAAAAAGATTAATCTAAAGAAAATTGAATACACGATGTTCTCTTGAAGTTGTTATTGTGTATGGATCTTGAGGGGGGAATAGGAACAACCTAAATATAGCACTACAATATTGGTCTCAGTGGTGCATATGTCTAGCTTGCAAATTTGTAAACATTTACAAATTTGCATGATTGTTGCTGGCAGTAGACATCATCATTTCCGTGCTCAGAATTCATTACCATTACATCTAATCATCTTCAGAATCTCCAAAGCAAAACTCTTCATACAAGCAAATAAGGCTTTAGTGGATTTATATTATACGTAGATTGAAAGTTCAAAAAGAAAAAACAGGAGAAAAAAAAAAACAAACCAAACAAAAACATTTTCAAGCTAGTGTCCCCATTTAGCTAAATGCCCTAAAAGCTCAGGCACATGGCACTGAGCAGATCCCCCTATCTGCAAGAGAGCTATCACGTGCCTAAGGTTTGATGGAGAGAGAAAAAGAAAAGGTGCAAGCGCGAACGCTTAGAAGCGGTGCACCTATCTCTCTTGAGCTTTCTGCACCTCTTAAACAGATCCAGCACATCTCCTTGTGTCGGTGTCATGTCCTGTTAGCTGGTGAAGCTGAAAGTCAGGGAGTAAGTAACTCATCTGTCAGCAGCCCAGCTGCGTGCTGCACCCCCCCGGGGGGGACCTCATAGGGTACTGCCTTTCTCCGCTGCTGTGAACCATTCTTGAACCTGAGGTAATGGGTGCATCTTGTGCCTCTCAGACGTACATACTTCTTCCTATAGGCTGTCTTTCACATCAGGAAATTTGGCCATTCCTCCTATGTGTTTAAATGCATACAAATTTTTTAAAAAGCACGTTTCAGAGAAAAGCAAACAAGCAAAACCCTCCAAACCCCAAGCATTCAGTTTTGGGCAGACTGCATCCATATTACAGGCTGCATTCTTGGATGTTGATGTCCCAGTGTTGGTGATGATGACATGGCCATACCCCAGTTCTGTAAGCACTTACATTTTTGTGCATCGCTTTCTTTATTATGCTTTGAGGTATCTTTATTGTGTACAAAGATCTTCTGTTCCTTTGAAGGGTGTGCTGATGCATGTGATTTTACACCTGATCAAATGCAACTTTTATTGAGGTTCATTTCTTTAAAGCAAATGTCTGTATTTTAGGTCCTACCTTCCCATGATGACAGAAAAAATAACATTATGAAAGATGTTCCTATGCTAGAAGGGCATCATTAGAAATAATAACCTTATTTGTACAAGGTTGCAAATAACCATATTTGCACAAGACCTTGCATATCTGCCTTTTACATATGAAGGGGCTCAGTCAGATTTCAGGGGTATTTTTGGACCAGCATTTCAAGAATAATTTTTACAGTTGCTTACCTCTGTTCTTTCTCTGCTCATATGTTTGGGCTCTTTTGAAGAGGAAAAACTGTCACCTTGTACATGATATCTGCAGTTATTTCTTAACAGCAGTGGCAAAATTGACACAGACACAGCCACTATTAAGTCTTTGCTTGGAGTTATTAAAAAAAAAATAATCCCCCCTTTCACTGCTCTGGAAAGGCTACCTAACTTGTAAGTCTTTTTTCCTCTGTTTTAGTATCCCACTCCAATTACATATTGATATTCATGTCACTGACTTTGCCAATACTTTCACTTTTTTCAGAGCTCTACATGGCAGGTGTTATTACACAGTATAGCCATTTTTCTTTTCTATCTGCTTTTCATAGTGTGTTTGATTGATTTGCCAGTGTAAGCCCATCACATTTACTTCCTGGTAATATTAGTGAGGATATATATTGCTGACTTAAAAATAGGATGCTTTTAGTGTTCTCAAAGAGTTATATTGGTTCTATTGAAATTAAGATTTCAGGGGAAAAGATAAGTAATTTCTTCTGTTCAGTCTGGTGCAGCTTTAAAAAAAAGGTTACTGAGAATCCTAAGCAATTGGTAACAATTCCATTAAAAAAAACCAGCAAAACCCAAACAAAACCTCCTGACCTGACTCCTTGAGAATATTAATAGTAAGTTGTAATTCCAGTTGGTTAACTTGAATCAGTGGAAAGTTATAAGAATTTAACAGACACTGGTAAGCACAGTTATCAAAAATATATTAAATGAGACTGTTCTCCATCTTTTCTGTTTGTTTGTTTTTTGGTTTTTAGTTGTTGGTGTTTTTTTTTTGTGTAGTCTTAGACCTCAGAAGAAATCTATCTGTGAGGCTTTGTCTGTGCACAAAACAGAGTATGTATGCTCTATATATTCTGTGACCTTAGAACAGAGTTATTGTGTGCTGGATTGAAAAAAAAAGAAAGTGTGATGGTAATTTACAAATTTTCTTTCTCTTGTTTTCTTGAAAGTCCTCAATGATATACAAATTTGCATTTTAAGTTGAGGCCTAGTTTTCTTTGTGAATAATTCATTTAAAAGGCACTTGTGGCATTTAAGTGTCAGACATAAGACACATAGTACAATCAGATATAAGGAACATAGAATTGGTAGAAAAGGGTTCTGTTACAAGGTTATATTCAACTAATGCATCAAACATAAAAAGTCCATGCTCAAAAAGAGGAAGCATTATCTTGCCACCCTCATAACAATGACTGTAAAATATTAAGAAAGCTTAGACAGATTGCAGTGAAAAATCTCAATTACTGTCTCACAGATTTTGTAAATGCCATGTATGCATAAAATATAAACCCTAATTTTTCAGGCATTGTAAAGGATCCATTCTTAAAGCAACTAGTCAGAGCTCGCAATAAGAAAAGTAAGTCTTGATTCACTCCTGGGCAATACACCAGACTGTTACGGTCAGTAAGGTTTTTTGTGACAAGTAAGACATTCAAAATGTCTGACAAATACGCATTCAAAAGTGTTGTATTCATAGAAGAAAGTAATACAAATTAATCCACATGGTAAGATTTGACTTCAAAAACAGCAGCTATGCTGTAAAGAAAAGATTTGACTTCAAAAACAGCAGCTATGCTGAAAAGAAGACAAAATAAGAACTCAAGAATCAAAGTGTTCTGTACCAATAGGCACCTTGGAAGCGATGTACTGGAGTCCTGAATTGAACAACCTTATCAAGGTGTATCACCTATCAAAATCAGAAACCTACCTCTGTCTAAGAACAAAAGCAGATTACAGCAAATTTCCTTAACTTAGTTATGCAATGTAAGTAAATTCAGAAGAAACAATTAAGATATGCAGCAAATTCAAGTTGCATATATGAAATATATGGAAATGCTCATTATGTAATTACAAAATTAAAACAGAGAAAGATCAAAACACAAAATCAATAATAAAGACTGTCTTAAAGAAACACTAACAGAGAAATGAACTATGAAGGCAAAAACTAACCTAAAGTCATCAGTAAAATTTCAAGAAGAGGTTTCTGAACAGGATTTGCTGAAGTACAGTAGTATACAGTCAGTCCTAGAAACTGTTTTTTTTAATAATCTTAAAAATATAAAATCTCTTTATATAATGTTGTCAGATGTAATGTTTTACCATCTCATATGCTTTTGAATACTGAGGCAGCATTCCAAGCAGTTCCTTCTAATATTTCTGCCTATGGGAAGAAAGACTAAGTACACCTTTCTTTTGACATTTTGTGATCTTTTAACTTCAGCTTAGGTCAGTGTAGAACTGGGTCAATCTATTCTGTCTATACTAATCATTTACACAGGCTAAATTAGTGTTTTTATTCTTACCCGACTCTTGTCTTTATGAAATGTTATATATTATCTTTAAATAGTACATTAATAACAATAGTTATGTCTATTAAAAGAGGTAGGATTAAGTGATGCATCTCCTGGAGGCAGTTAGAACTGAAAATACAACCTCCACAAAGTGAGAATTGTATAAAAATAAGGAAACCAGAAAAAAACTGTCTCTGGAAAGTTGCAAATAAAACAATAACCAGGGAGTCCAAAACACTGGGGTTTAGTTTGGGTGGGGTTTTTTTGGGGGTGTGGGTGAAAGTTTTTATCCTAAGAGCTTAAAAATTAATAAAGCAAGCATTTTCCAATGCCTCACACACAGGAAACATGCCAGGGAGAATGAAACAGGCTGCTAGATGGTCAGGTTGTAAACAGCATGTGTTGCAGGGCAACTAAAACACTGCACCTTAAACTGATTTGCAAAGAGAGACTGATGGTTGAATTGAATGGCAACTAACAGAAGCCATATGGAGTTATGCTATTCTTTATCACATCAAACAATAGTCCAGTTACTGTTATGTATCTTGTCACTAGTTTCTCAATCATTCAAAATCTCCCTCTTACCTAACGTGATGACAGCCTTCAGAGTCATAGAAACACGAATCACACCAGCTCATTTGTGTACTGGCCCATTACCACAGGACCTACCTACCTTTTCAGGTGTTAGTGAAAGGAGGCAGTCATGGTCTGCCATGCAGCCCCACAGCTGATGGAGTGAGGGTACCCATGCAGCTGGCGCTGGAGGTGCTGGGTGAGTGTTGATGATCCCAAAGTACACACTTACCAAGCTGGACCAGGCTCTACACATGCAGCTTCTTGCCTAAGTGGCTGGCTCCACCTGTGGTCACCTCTAGGCTCTCTAAATGTGATCTACCACCGTTAGTCTTTATTTTGGTGATCTCTGGTCTAGGAATCCCATGGATGTCTCAGTTGAATATTTTCATTGAAAAAGTACAAATCACGTTAGCATGAAATTTAAGTCCATCTTGAATATTCTGAACATTATGGAACAGAACCTTATATTGGGAAATTCCATACAATAATTTCACATAAATTAGGGTATTATTTTTAAGCACTATGTGATTTTACATTTGTTGTATCCTTATACTCTGTTCTTAAGGATTCTGTGCAGGCCACCATCAGAGTTGGAGGAACTTAGAAGAGCCCTTAGTATGCCCAAAATAGCAATTCTTATTTTACTCTCTTATAATAATTTCATGCTAATTATGCATTAGAATATTCAAGATTAGTTTTTTCCAGGAAATGAGAATCACTTCCCATAGTGCGATGTTAATGACACTATATTTAGCATAACATAAAAATGGCCCTCACAGGCACAGAGATAGTAATCCAAAAGCTGGAAGCTAAGCTGAGACTCCATCTGCGACAGAGTAATAAGTGCACCCCGAGTCACTTTTGGGCAGGTGAGGGAATTCAGTGTGTTGGGAGGCAGGAATGAATGCAGAGCCCGAAGGATTGATGCTTTTATCTCCACGTAATGTCCAGCTACAAAGTGGCTGGCCCAGGAATTGATCTGTGGTGATTTATCCCCTTCAGTTGGCCCAGCCTCAAAGCACACCACCTCTTCAGCTCTGTAGTCTACCTACTCTTTGCTATCCAAACCACACATATATGAGATCCATTGTCTCCTTTGGCATAAATTCAAGGAGAGATTCTATAATGTGAGTCTCTGTTTTGATTCAGGCTCAAACTGAAAAGAGCTCTGCAGACATTAGGACCCAGGATAGAGAATTTAAGTTGACTGTGCCTGATGAAGCAGTGTCTCCAAATTAAAGTCCAGAGTAGAAAACCTGGCAGTATCTAGCAAAAACCTGTAGGTATTATAGCCCTGGGTAGGCTAGATTGCAAACAGTAGAAATGATACAGTACTAAAAAACCTGTTAAATGGAACACAGAAATTGAAACAAACACAGCTACTCTTATAGTTCTGGTCGCATAAAAATGATAAAATCTCACGATGATGGAAATCTGAAAAGTGAGACTGCTGAGGTTTGGGGTAGAGAAAACAAAAAATGCTATTCCCATGTGTCCTTGACCCTGCCTTAAGGAACAAATTCAAAATCAGTTTTCTATTTTCCCTTCTCGAAATACTGTAGGAATTAAGAGTAGAATCCAAAATGATCTCTCCTTGTATATCAGAGAATATTGGAAATGCACTTACTATTCTTACTCAAAAGTCAGTACCAGAATGCTTATTAAATTTGTTTGGAGACCTATCGTGTAAACTTTGACTAAATATCCCCAAACACTAAATGCTTGCTTAAACTCAGAATAAATAAATAAAAAAAAAAAGGACAGGCTGGAGGGTGTAGGGAAGTTAAACCATCAAAGCAGAAAGTACTTTTCTCATAAAAATGCACCATACGCTCTTCTCTGCGAATCTGGGATGGCGAGGTTGTTGTTTTGGAATTAATTTTCTCATTTGCACTTAAAAATCCAGTGTTGAACATGATTTAAAAAAAAAAAAAAAGTTGTTTGAATATGAGACATTGTGACTATTATGTTCTGTTTGTTGTTGCAGGAGATGCTTTTTATTAACTTCTCAGGAAATAATGGAAATACACTTGAAAACCTCTGCATTTCAGAGCCCTAAGCTATATTCAGTGACCTTCTACACCACACTAAGCTATTCAGTTAGATTTCCCCATTAGTCAAAGGGAGGCAACTAGTGTTAAACAAGCTTTATTTTTTTCCCTTGTGTTTTTCTAGTTGATTGAAGATGTATTGAGTCTGTGGGCTGACAAGAAATATATGTGAAGAAGGTCAAACAGGTTACAAACATCTTCTAAATCTTATATTTCCCAGTTCTATAAGACTATAAGCAAAATGCCTTAATAGAAAAATGCACCCACTTTATGTTACTCCTTTACCTCTAAAGAAGCAAAACACATTTAATAGCTTTCTACCCCCTTTCATTTAGCTGCGGTATCCTCTTCAAATTATCTAGGTCACTTGGGCGCATATACGAGTGAGCTATTTTTAGCTTGCTGGTTGTCTTCTACTTCTGGAGAATTATACTTTTTGCAATTAAACTTCCTGACACTTTTTTTTCCTCCTCTATAGCCTGTGCATATTTGAGATGTTCAAGCACAAAGATTCTTAGGTCACTGAAAGATCCATGTTTACAATAACCTATACTTTTTGTTGGTTTTTTGTTTGTTTTCTTGTTTTTCTGGAGGGAGAATATTAGAGGACAGCATCTGATTAGGAGAAGCAAGCCTGTCCTGGTATGCAATACAGGTCTCTGTTGGTGTAGTAGACAAATTATGATGAATCTCTGTGCATGTATTCTCCTTTCTAGCAATATGTCACCTTCCTTCCCTAGTTGCAAAGGCTGCCTGCAGGGACAACTCTGCCATCTCTGAGTATGGACTTTGATGAATTGATCAGTGGGGGCACAATGCAGAGATCTCTGAGCTGGGGTTGGTCATACTAGAGGTGGAGATCCAAGCTGCATAGCTTACTGTGTGTGCAACCAAGCTAGCTGTGAGGCAGTGTGTGACACAACACAAGTGTGCCCACCTGTGCTCCTGGAATGGAGCATGACATTGGTTGGTTGTAATACATGTTGCAGTTGCATAGATAGAATCATAGAATCATAGATAGGGCCAAACATAACCAGCACCTGGCTTTGGTTATGATTATTGGATATAACTTTCATGCAAGCATGGAGATATTCATACCACCTAGCACTGGATATGTAATGTTTTTAGAGGGAATTTGTTAGTCTGAAAGCTTGTGATAACTATGGCAATATATGGAAATAGAAGTAGGAATCTTTTCTTCTGATGCTAACTGCCAGTGAAGAATGTACTATTTTCTGAACAATTATCTTATTGTTTGTATTAGTAATGACTATACTGGTAGCAGAATATGAACTTGTATTTTTATGAATTTGCTTTTAATTATAAACAGAAGGAATGTATAAGTAATATCATAGAAACATAGAACCGCAGGTTGGAAGGGACTTCAAGATTATCTGATCCAACCTTTCTTGGCAAAAGCACGGTCAAGACAAAATGGCCCAACACCCTGCCCAGCTGAAAAGTGTCCAGCTGTCTTAAAAGTGTCCAGTGATGGGGAATCCACTGCTTCCCTGGGGACATTATTCCAATGGCTGGTTGTTCTCATTGTAAAAAATCTTCCTCGTGTCCAGTCAGAATCTCCCCAGGAATAGTTTGTGTCCATTACTTCTCGTCTTTTCCATGTGACCCCTTGTAAAAAGGGAGTCTCCATCTTCTTTGTAGCCACCCTTTAAATACTGGAACATGGTGATAAAGTATCCCCTAAGCCTTCTTTTCTGAAGGCTGAGCCTTCAGAAAGGCTTCAGTTCTTTTAGCCTTTCCTCATACACCAGGTTCCCCAGCCCTTTGATCATCTTTGAGGACCTTCTCTGGACCCTCTCCAGCCTGTCCACATCTTTTTTGTATGCTGAACACAGTATTCCAGGTGTGGCCTGACGAGCTCTGGGTAGAGTGGGATAATGACTTTTTCACCTCTGCTGGTGATACCGTTGTTGATGCAACACAGCATCCTGTTGGCTTCCTTTGCTGCAGCAGCACACTGTTCACTCATATTGAGCTTGTTGTCAACCAGGACTCCCAGGTCCCCTTCCACAGAGCTGCTCCCCAGCTGTGTAGATCTCAGTCTGTGCTGCATTCCTGGATTATATTTTCCCAGGTGCAAGACCTTACACTTGTCCTTGTTGAACTTCCTAAGGTTCTTGTTAGCCTACACTTCCAGCCTGTCCAGGCCTTCCTGCAGGGTAGCTCTCCCTTCCAAAGTGTCCACTTCCCCACTCAGTTTGGTATCATCAGCAAACTTCATCAGAGTACACTTGATCCCATCATCCAGATCACTTGTGAATATTGTGAAGTCTAATATTGGTCCCTGTGGGACCCCACTTGTGACAGGTTGCCAGTTTGAAAATCAGCTCAAGCGTTCTTGAAAAACTTTCACTACTTCCTAGCTCCTTTATCCTCCAAGGAAGATTCCCATAGAATCCCTTCCAACTGAGCTCTGAGCAAGCTGAAGGTTGCTATTCTAAAATCTAAAACCTTTGTCTTTAGTACTAAGCTTTAGCTTGTTTAGCAGGATCCCAAACTCCACAACTGCTGCAGCCAAGGCTATCAGCAGCCAAGACAGGTTTTCTTAGTTTGTGAGCGTCAAGTCCAGCAGTGGACTCATTCCTGGTTGGCACATCTAACATTTGTATGAGGAAGCAGTGCTCTATGCATTCCAGGAATATAAAATTACATTATTTGCTCTGTACAAACATTTCATTAAATGTTAATATTTTAATTCAAAGTGGTATCACATGCTTCATCTAAACTGAAAAGTGTCATTCATGGTTATGTATCTTATCTACTAAATGATAGTGGGCCTTTTGTGAAAGTAATTGCAATTTTAACAATGTGTACATATGCAATTTTATGTTATTTTAAAAGTTTATACCATAATCTGAAGTCATACAGTGAAAATTTCAGAAGAGAAATATTTCGTCTGCTCTGCAACTGATGATTGGGTAGTATATATGAACTATATTTGAAGCTTTCAAACTAATAAGAAAACTGTGGAAAATAGGCTGTGTAGTTACTAGTTTCTCCCATAATACAGTTAAATAACTTTTTTTTAATCTCTGTAGAATCAATAAATTCAGATGATCGTAGCACATTTCACGTTTTGGAAAGGGAAAGAGGCATGGCTTAACATTTCATGATGTTATGGTTTGCTTTTAAGCTGGCACGTTCTAGTCTGTGACAAATAATTTTAAGTCGTTTAATATACTTCAGAGTACAAAAAATTTTCTCATTAATCTTACAGCATAGTGGGTCACTGTTTCAAATGGTTGTTTCATATGACTTCATAATGTGAGTTATAATATGCTAGAGGTAAATTTGGAATCTGTTACCTGATGAAAACTAAAGGTTTCTTTAAATATGAAATGTAATTCCAGCATAGATTCAGATTTTGCTATCTTAATTTTAAATGAAATATTAATACATTTATTAAATCCCTTCATAGCACCCATATTTGATTTTTCAAGGAATTTCCAAAATTCAGTTATTTCATCTACCGAAAGGAGGAAAAACAAAATTTCATATGAGAAAAATTGAGAATCTACTGAGACTGTAACTGAATCTAACTTGGTAATACTGCAGATTTTGGTCCTTCAAATGTACGTGCTCTTTAAGAGTTCTTTGCATGTAGTAAAAGGCAGAATATGTGTATTTGGTGGATTACAATATTTTATATGGATTTTTCACTTGGATTCCATTAGTCAGATCTCATGGGTTATGTTCTTTCACATTCTAAGTTATTTTTATAGTGACTTTTGCCTATGATGAACCCATATTTTGAGACCTGCAGTTCATCATAAAACTTACTAGGTATTTTGAAATTCCTTATGAAATAGTAGTAGTTGCTGAACATATAAACCTGAAGAGAAATTAAGAAAACAGTTTAGATGCTCATCAGAAAGATCTGAAGATTTGTATTTGAATGTGTTCAGACATTGACATGAAAGAGAAAAGCTTAAGTGGTCTTGAAAGCCTGGAAGAATTATCTACTAAAATAAAAAATGAACAATTAGAGAGTGAAAATTGCTTGGCATAAAAAGGTTACATTTAAAATGAAAAGATATGCATATCCCTAAAACCCCAGCTGAAATACTGGAGAAGCTCAGAAGTTTTCGCATTAAACATAATCTAAAAATGTGGTTTAATGTGGTGTGTGTAACTTTTCTAAGTATGTTTCCATTTTATAATAGATCTCAAATGAACTTAACCCATTTTTTTATAGAACAAAACCTCTTTTTCATTTTAAGTTTGCCTGGAGTTTAAAGTGAATCTGAGTGAATCTGAAAAGCAAAAGGATAATTACTTCCATGTGGGTGGTGAATCAAAATGAATTGGTGCAGCATGGAAATCCTTTATGGAATCATTCCTCTGAGATATCTTTGATGACCCCAATGTTAGTATATTTTTCCTGGAGGTTCAAGTACCTGACAGTGGGCTAGGGCTCTATATTGCTCACAAGATAAAAAAGATGCTATACATAGAGCCAAGCCCCACTAACTTTGTTATTTGCCCTGTTGGAAGGTTGGAAATGGAAAAGTGCAGAGTGGTCGCAGCTGCAGGGATGAGTGGACAGGACAGGTGACCCAAAACTGACCAACAGTGTATTCCATCCCATTTACCTTATGCTCAGTATAAAAGCTGAATCAAACTGGTCAGCCATCTTCTTCAATGGCCAGTGTCTAAGGAAAACTGTGTTTGTCTGCCTTTGATCCCAATCCGTGCATTCCTGAATCCAGGTTCAGAATCCAGTTCCCATTCATTGCTGAGTCAGGTCTGGGACTCTCCCAGTGCCTGCTGGTGACATGATTGTCATCCTGGGAGCTCCATACTGGTTTTGTATATATTTCATTATTTCCTTTTTTAAATTAATATTTAATTAAAGTAGTTTAGTTTCTTCTAAACTCACAAGTCTCTCTTTCTCTCTCTAGAGGGAGAGGTGGGGGAGAGCATCTCTCATTTGTCTCAGTTTGGTCCAAACCACCCCAGAGGCTGCAGGTTGGCAGGCACAATGGCGGCAGCTGCTCCCAGCCCCTTCCTCAGGCCTCTGCCCTCTCTGGGGGTGGGCAGGGGGTGGGCAATACCCTATCTGGCCCCTCTCGATAGGCTGTGGCGGTTTCTCCCAGCCTGCCCCGGGGGGAGGCAGGAAGGCGCCGAGGGCTGACAGGGTCACCTGGGGGATTTTTATCCATCCCATTTCTGGTGGGGGGAAGCCAGAGGAGGGGTGACAGCAAGGGTGGGAATGGGCAGCTGCATCTTGTGTATCGATGGTATCAGTGTTAATCCTTAACAGAGAGGATTATAGATACCATTTATCTATATATATTTATAGATACCATTCAGTTGCTGTAAATAAAAACCAGGCTGCAAGTACGTGTCCTGGCGCTTCCCTCCTGTTTTTAATCTGTGGCAATCAATTCCTCCTTGTAATGCCCTTCTAACCTTGAAGGTGGTGTGAAAAATAGTCTGTAAAGCCATGTTTTGTCTCTTTTCCAATGTGCTGCATGCCTTGCCACACATGCTCAGTGAAAAGGAGATTTCTGTGCCTTCTTGTACGTGCTCTGCTAAAAGCAGATGACAAAAGGCCCAAAAAAAGAGTTTGCTGAACTTTCCTGGGACATGCATGCAAACCTAATGTGGAAATCGTTCTTTCTGCAGTGGTCTGGGAGTGATAGCTGAGATGCCATGTTTCAGATAAAACACAGGTACGTTAGGTTTCCTCTAAGGCATAAATAAGATTATTTTATCTGGAGAGCCAGTTGTGGCTGTATAGCATGGTTGAAGCAGACCATCTGCCATAAGCCAAGCCCTGAAGCGTGCGCATGTGCTCAAGCACTGGGCGTATTTTCTTGTTTGTGCAGAGGAGTGTGTTGCTGGTGTCTATCCTATGAGGCAGAAGCATCTCTTGTCCACTTGGCATGCATCAGGTGCCCCAAATACAGAATTAATGGGTGGTTTCCCATTGCTCTTCACTGGAGAGTTCTTTGTAGGAAATGATGTGTGTATGTGTTGAGTGCCCCTTTTTTTTTTTTAAAGCTTCAGAAATGTGTTATTTGAGAACCAGATTCTTACATATTTACTTCAGGGAATTGACCTGTGAAGAGACTGAGTGCTAAATAAGCCTTCTCAAAACCAACTGTTTTGATTAGCTTTTTGAAAGGGAAAGGACAGATATATAGAACAGTGGCATGGAAAACTGTGAAAATAAATGTTGCTTGTGGAAAACTTACCAACTTCCTTCATCAAAAGACAAAGTAAGTAAAAGCATGGTGTGTCAGTGTGTTTTAACTCCCTACAGGAGCACTCCATTAAGAGAGAAACACTTATGTTTTAAAGTTCTTTTTGCAAATTGGTAACTATAATACTTTTCAGCAGAGAGTAGTTTCATTATTCTGCTGCAGAAACTGAAGTCTTTGCTATTTATTGTTCAGTTGTTCTGAACGGAGGAGTCAAAAATAGGTATTGATATTTGCTCAAAATTCTGAGTATCTTCTAGCCTGTGTGTTTTCTTGTCAGTAGTGAAAGGTATGAGCTGGCCCTGGGGCTTCCAGTCTTTGAGTCAGACTTTCTGTTTATATATTAAGGAGTAAATTTATAGTTTGTTATTTTTAGAAGTTCCTGGTTCTCTGAAACTATTTATCGAGAGATCAGAAGGATTAATATTAACTTCATTCTCTTGCTCTTGAACTGCGGTTGTTCAGTGGTTTCTACGTTTTCACAGACCTTACTGATGTTTATGTTTTAAAAGAAGAAAAATAAAATGGCAGGAGGCTACAGGAGAATGAGAGACTTTGCATCCCAAGGTGCTTCCAGCTACATTTTCCTCCATTTATCTGTGTCACAAGAATGGAGGCCTTAATGCAATTGTAATATTGGTTTCTAATAGAGACCATTTTGTAGCAGAAAAGAGGCCATGGAGAAATTGTACAAGTTGAGTAATTACTTGCAATAAAAATCAGATTCTTCCCAGATGTAAAGGCTTATCTGTGTTGTGGTTCTCATAAATCTGATGTTAGCTACTTTTTTATGAATGAATGAAATGTGTGGATAGAAGTCTCAGTAATGTAGTATTTTACAACTATTTTACTGCATTGGTTTACAGTGACAAGTACTACTATTTCGCCTTTAGCACAGCCATCTGTCTGGCAAACTAATCCCTCTGAGCTGTAAAAGTCTATCCCCATGGTATGTGTATCCTCCAGTAATCCAGGTGGTGGCAAACAGCCGTTGTTTTTTTCCTGGGGATACAACTTGCACTGCGTCATCAAACAGGACTTCTGTAAAAGCTCTGACAGGCACATCTCCCTCTGCTTTAGGCCCATTGGGATGGGTAGCTGCGTATATAGGTTAGATTGGCATTGACTAGTATTTTTTGCTGAGAGATTTCTTTCTCAGCAATTTCGCAGGGTTCCTGTAGGATAGGAAGAAGTTCAGTTCTACTGCCGTGCTCTATTGTGAGGTCTGAAGATGGCTCCTGGGAGTGGAAGTGAGGTGTATGTTTTGGAGATGTCTCCGTGGAGAGATTCTATTTAGGATGAGGTTTTTTGTATGCAGAAGACAGTGTCCTGTTGCCACACCTTCTGATTTGTTGTAGTGGGCACCGGGATGCCAGGTGCCCACCAAAGCTGCTCTATCACTCCCCTTCTCAACTGGATTGAGGGAGAGGAAATACTCAAGATAAGGACAGGGAGATCACTCAGCAAGTACCATCACAGGCAAAAGAGACTCAACTTGGGGAAATTAATTTAGTTTATTGCCAATTAGAAGCCAGAGAAGGGTAATTCAAAATAAAAGCAAATCTTAAAAACACCTTTCTCCCAACGCCTCCCTTCTTCACGGGCTCAGCTTCACTCTTGATTTTCTCTGCCTCCTCCTTCTGAGTGCCTTAGGGAGACAGGGAATGTGGGTTGTGGTCAGTTCATCACACATTGTCTCTGCCACTCCTTTGTCTTCACACTCCTCCCTTGCTCTAGCATGGAGTCCCTCACACAGGAGACAGTTCTCCACAAACTTCTCCAGCTTAAGTCCTTCCCAGGAGCTGCAGTTCTTCATTAATTTCTCCAGCTTAGGTCCTTCCACAGGGTGAAGTCCTTCAGGAACAGACTACTCCAGCGTACATCCCCATTGGCGTCACAAGTCCTGCCAGCAAACCTGTTCCAGCAGGGGCATCTCTCTCCATGGGTCCATAGGTCCTGCCAGGAGCATGCTTTAGCATGGGCTTCCCATGGGGTCACAACTTCCTTCAGGTATCCACCTGCTCTGGCATAGGGTTGTCCATGAGCTGCAGGTGGGTATTTGCTCCACCATGGACCTCCATGGGCTGCAGGGGACAGCCTGCCTCACAATGATCTTCACCATGGGCTGCAGGGGGATCTCTGCTCTGGCACCTGGAACACCCTCCTCCACCTTCTTCTTCACTCTCCTTGGAGTCTGCAGAGTTGTTCATCTCACATATTGTCGCTCCTCTTTCTGGCTGCTGCTCTGCAGCAGGATTTTTCTCCTTCTTAAGTATGCTATAACAGAGGTGCTACCACTGTTGCTGGTGGGCTCAGTGTTGGCTGGTGGCGGTTCCATCTTGAAGCTGGCTGGCATTGGTTCTATCAGATATAGAGGAAGCTTCTAGCAGCCTGTCACAGAAGCCACCCCCGTAGCCCTTCAGCTACCAAAACCTTGCCATGCAAACCCAGTACATTAGTTTAGGTGTCTTTCTCTGGATGCAGAGAGGCTCTGCAAAGCAGGATGTATACAGTTTTGACTCATAAAGCAATTGTATGTTGGCTAGCACACAAGATGGATAGGATTTATTCAGCTCAGTGGAAGCATCACCAGTGAGGCCCCAAAGAGTCTGGCCTGGCCTGGCAGGCACCAGGCAGGTGGGGAAGAGTCCATCCCTGTAGCTCCCAGAGGTGACTCCTCAGTGTGGCTGAGTTGCCATCTTCCCCCAGTCCCCTTAGCATGGGTGACAGTCACAGCTGGGCCTGCCTCCAGCGTGTTTTCTCCTGTAGGGTTTTATACATTTCTGTGCCGGTGTTTTCCCTTTTGACACCATTAGCTACTGAGTTTTCTATGAGCAATCCTGACACTGTCTGTACTTTTTACCTCTGTTATCTTTTGGCAGATGTTTTCTTTGCTTATTTCTTAGTAGTCTGAGTCTGTGTGGCATAGCTGTGCCACACTAGGGCTGTCTTCTGGGGCCATCGTATCCAGGTGGCTAGATCCATGGTGGGGCTGGGGAGAGCTTTATGGCAGAGGCTGTGCAGAGACGGGATGTACAAGGGACAATTTCTTTACTGCTCTTCAGTTTGGTGTTATGTAATTTCCAGAATGTTTTGTATCACGTCAAAACATGACAGGATCCTTCTGAAATACAAATATTTAAGACTGTCCAGAGACATTGCCGCATGTTGATAATGGAATGTAAGGTCTGCGATGCTATTCCTGACCAGAGGTGTTCTGTCTCCCATTCTTATTTGTAAGTTTCTGAGTCTTAAGATAGATTTGAAGAACATCGTGTATGTGTTTCTCTTGGCTATCCCAGAAAAAGCATCTTCTAAGCTGC
The DNA here is from genome assembly GCF_001431845.1 of Calidris pugnax. Taxonomy (NCBI): domain Eukaryota; kingdom Metazoa; phylum Chordata; class Aves; order Charadriiformes; family Scolopacidae; genus Calidris; species Calidris pugnax. The sequence goes on along the minus strand of NW_015090989.1, from coordinate 992,265 downwards.
ATAAAATGCTCAGGTCAGAGTTTGTTCCTCATTTTGATGAAAGAATACTTACTGGTGTCTCACAATTCTGTCTTGTCCCAGAGAGACCTTGAATCCCATTCATTTACTTTTTGCTTTGCTATTTTAACTCAGAACTCTAGCCAAAGGTTGAAGGGTGTGAATTTCAGCAAAGTTTATGTTTTTTTCACAAAGTTCTGTCTTTATTATCTCTGGTTTTTTATTAACTATAGCTTGCTGTTACTCAGTAAGTTGATACTGTGGTATTTTCATTTTTAATGATTGTTTGCCATATTTTCATGTTTTGGAAATGCCGTTGTAGTGGCATGGAAGAAATGGTGGAGCTTTTTTTGATCTGATGACAATCAAAATCACTGTGAAACATACGCTGCCATCCTCTCTGTAGATATAGAAGACACTGGAAAGGGAACTTAGTGTGGATCTTTGTGATGGAAATGAGTCAGAAGGTGGGAGGAAAAAAGTGGTTTCTGTTGAGGGTTAATGTCATACAGTATTACGACATATAGTTTCAAAAAAGGTGCCAGAAAACTTTCCCAAGTGATTTTTTTTTTTCTTATAGTAATGTTATTTCATATTGCAGAAGTTCCAAGGAGAAGATTTATTCTTGCTCTGGCTTTGTAATATCTAGTTTTAGTGAGTGTTGTTTTCATACTGGCTTAGATCACTTTCTCATTGCGATATTTGCATTAAAAATGTTTTCCTTTAATTTTTTTTTATTTAACCGTAGGTAGCTTTGCTATAACATTTAAACTGTGACTAACACTTCTTGTTAACACTTAATCCTTTAAATGATACTTTGAAATTGTTTAAATCAGTATTTTAAATTGAACAAGGCCTTAGAGCCACTCTGTAGAACTGTATCATTAACCTATAATTGTATATTGCACGAAGTACTTTGTTTTCATTACTTTGGAAAAAAAGTAATGACCTTGCAATTGACTCCTCTATTTAACATTTTCATCTGAGCTTTAACACCATTAGAAGTAACTGCTTGCTTTGACCACAGAAGGAGCCAAAGAAGCAACGTACTGCAGTCAACCTAATTCAGTTTCATGCTAACAAAGTTAATATTAATTGGTGATTTACCAAATCAAAGACATTATTTTAATAGAAGTCGAGACTGTGAGACTCCTTTTTCTTTTTGTAGATTGCCAGCCCTGGATTTTAAAATACACTGTGCTGAATTTCGATTTTCACATCAGCATGAATAGCCAGTAGGTCCGTGCTGCCTTAAATATTAATCTAAACTATTTAAAGTCGGTATTGAGTATGAGAAGTTCTTGTTAGTGAGAAAGTCCCATTTCGTGCAAAAGCTATTTGGGAAATATTATTAAAAAATACTTTTTTACCTTATTTGCCTGGAGCATATTTCTCTTCAAAGCCTGTCAGGACTAAATAGTCATCAGGCCCCACAGTCTTTACTCATGTTGATAGGCAGCTCGAACAGCCGGGTGTGCCTCCCATTCATCTGTTCCCAGTATCATCAGACACAGGGAAGGCAGAGCAGACTGTCCAAACTGGCTGTCATTTCAAGAAGACTGGGACACATGAAAGCAGTAAGTAATAGCGACTTAGCTGGGGGACTGAGCATTCTGTACCACATGAAAAACGTGCTCCGCTTAAAACCATGAAACTTGGCAGATAGGTTTAGGATTTGCTAAGGCACAGAACAAAAGCAAATATGGTGCTTTCTGATTGCCTGCTGTAGAAAAATGAGCTCTTCAGCAGAAACTCTTTTGATTCCAGTTTTCCACAGGTTCTTAAACATGGAAGGAAGAAAGTTTTAGCAATGTTATACAGATGGCAAATGTCAGGTTGTTTTTTTTTTCTTCTACAAAGTAAAGCAGAATCTAGTTGTCCTAATCTCAGTTTCCAGAAAATGAAATGGCTAAGATGGTTATTTTAAAAGCTTAGGGACTGAGTAAAAAATAAATAAATAAATTCTGGAGATGAAGGGGTGAAGGGGCAGAGTTAATTTTTGAAATACCTTCAAGGTAGATTCAGCTTTGAAAACTTGCCTGCAAATATATCATCCAGGGAGAACAGCAGCTGAACAATCCACAGATTTTCATCTTTATTTTTATGCAATACATGTGCTTTTAATCAAAACCGTCAGGAGATGGGGTAGGAGTAACTCCCAACATAATCTGTCTGTGTTGGCACATTTATCGATCATGAAATATAAGGTCAATAACTACCAACTCTTACAGTGAAAACCTTTGTAAGTACGTGGTTGTGTTAGTAAAGTAAAGGAGAACTTTAAGATCTTGACTGGAGAAGTCTAAGCTATGCTGTTTTCCTTTGAGTGGGCTTGTGGCACAGTCTGTTTCCCCAGGCCTGATCTAGCTGTTCTCAGTCTCTCAAGAAACTTCAGAAAGGACAGGCTGCCAGCTGGACTCAAGCAGACTCAGAAGGGTAAGAACAAGTACCAGTGTCTGCTTTCTGAAGTGGCTTGAGAAGGAAAAGAAATGAAAAATCCTTTGTATCCTTTTGATAATTTGGAATAGGCTTGTGCCTGTCTTCTGTGCAGTGAGCTAGAGCAAATTTGGGTCATCAATATTCCAGGTACAAGGAAAGGATACTTTCATTTTGCACATCTTTAAAAACAGCATGTTGTCTTGCTTCCTGTTGTTCATATTTTTAACTGTTAATTAAATCCACTGACATTGCAGCTGTTTAGATTATTAACAGTATCCCTGATATTTGAAAATAATTAGATTTTTAATATTTTTATGATCTCACTAAATAGTGTTCATACTGGACTACAGCATGCTCTGTTTAAAAGGCAAGACAGTATATTTGAGTTATAAATGTTTATTGTTATTAAAACATATCTGTCATAGTTAAAGCTTCATTTTGAATTTTCATATAATGTAAGAAACAAAGGACTTCAGAGTCATGGTTTTGGTCATTTTTTTTTGTTCCTCCATGTAGTTCCATGATGACCCATTCATAGAGATCCACAAATGTCCTTAACAGCCTGAGGGCAGGCTCTTTGAAAGTTTGCTTAGCTCAGTGATTGCATGCAAATATATCACCATATAATTGAATGGAGGGTGTATTGGAGAAATGTTGGCCAGCTTGAACATTAGAAGACAACCGTACACTTTATGCAAGGTTTAGAATTTGTCATAATCTGACGGATGATGAAGCTCTTAGTTTTAAAAGTCTTTTTTAAAAAGACTTGTAATGGTGCTTGCAATTGCATATTTTCCTTGAAGGGAAGCTTTGTTTGTTTGTTTGTTTAATGTACTCCTTCTGATAAATCAATTTTTTTTATAAGTAGCTTTCTTCTCCAGCACTGTCATTTCCTAATGAGCTGCTTTTGTGATGCCACAGCTTAATATTGCATTTCAATAGCAAAGAAATCTGGTATTGTCATAAACATTATGCATTAAGCAAATGGATGCGACTGACATAGCTGCTATGTGTACACAATTTTCTTTCCTGTCTCATCATGTCTTTGCTGATAAAAAATGTAGAAAAGCTGTTTGAAAGGACAATTGATTTGTTGTAAAGCTGTTAGTAGTCTGCTAATGTAGCACAGAATGCTTATAAAAAGATTTAAAGAAGAGTTTAGTAATTTAATATACTTATTCAAGCTTGTAAAATGGAATTTTGCAGTTCTGGATATATTCTAATATTTGGAAAAGACCAAATATCAAAATTAGTTAATACCAACGTGATATGTCTATTTCTGGGAGAGGTAATAGATAATTGTTATGTAATTACAGAGATGAGTGCACTTCACACCAATCTCACTTCTTAAAGGCTGACTCCCCACAATACTTGAAACAAGGTTGAATCAGACTGGTCAGCATGATACCTTTAAAGCAAGATGCTGCCAGGATGCTGAGACTACTTTTAAGGAGAGTGTTCAGTCTTGATCCAATAAGCTAATATATTGAGGCAAACGTGTGGGGTTGTCTCTGTTATTATGGTATTGTGTTTGTTATCTCTGAGTGGTTTATACAGTACTTTGTGAGGAACTGACCCAAGTCCCTGTGCAGACTCTCAGCTCTAAAAAGACTAGGGGAATGGCTTGTGGCAACAGTTGAAGATCTGTAGTCTTCTGTGCTGGGAAACGAGACAACAGTGCTTTATCATGATACTATTTTTTGTTGTTTTGCACAGCACTCCACTTCCACAAACAAATGCTCTTAAGATTAAATTAAAAAAAAGTTAGGCTCAATCTAATAATGGAATAAAATACGCAGCTTGGGAAGAAAAACCTGACGTTATTTTAAGGTTCTAATTTGTTTGACTAACTTTAGTGAATACCATTTAGCTTTGGATGAGTATGTATTCAAATACAGATGTTTTAATTGCAAGTACTATTGGAAAAGATCATAAGGGAGCAATCATAATGCAGGAAAAAAAACAGATTCAGGAGCTGACCATAATGACTATAGACTATTTAATGTAATGAATAGCATACATTTTCCATTTATAAAGCCACTAGCATTATACAAATGAGGATCATTTGGTGCAAAGCCCATAAACTCTGCAGAAAAAGCTATAGAATAACTTCTTAAATAATTTAATGAACCTTTTGTAAACAAGCTGCAGTGCGCAATGTCCTAAGGGCTCTGCAAATATGAGGTTTTCTTTGGATAAAAATTTACTGAACCTGGAAGTGGATTAATATGTAGACTTACAGAAATGTATCAATTTTTAATCTGAAACTTTAGATAATACTGTATTGAATATTTAATCTGAAACTTTAGATAATACTGTATTTCATTTACCTTGTATGAAAAGTTACTGTGTATCTATAATAGGCTAAGATATTATATAAATGTAAATAATTACAAAAACTAAACTTAATTAGGCTTATGCCATAAAGGAGAAAACCAAAACAGTAACTTACAGTCCCTCCAGAATTATATAAACTACCTTTGTGACAAAAAGAACCAATTAATATTAATATACCAGGTCTCTATTTAGCCCATTTATATGAAAATTTTGTGTGTGTCTGTACACTAATTCTGAAAGTCCTGAGAGGGACAGAAATCTTGACTCTGCAGACTCATAGCAATCTTCTTTTAAGATAAGGAATTTTAATCATACTTCATTATTTTAAACGGTTTTAATAGAGAAATAGAATGTATGTTCTTATAACTTAATATCTTTGCCCCTGTGCATTTTGTTCAATAAAATTGTAGTTCACTACAGAGAGTAACAGCAGGTTTGGTCCTGAAAATCCATTTTCCTTCTCTTTTCTTAGGAAGGTCAAACAGTCATAACACGAGGGGGAAAAAAAAAGCATCTGTCCCCATATCCTGCATTTCAGTGCTATGGTATCACTTTATCAATTGTATTGGTCAATAATAAAAAGTGAGAAATTTGGCTTTTTAAATCGAACATTTGTGCAGGTGTGTCATGGGATTAAAATGTGGTTTTCATTTCTGCCTTTTATTTTTGTCTGCTTTATTCTTGAAGCTGTTATCATATGTGTGTTTTTACAGCTTTATTAAGAGTTCTGTTAAAGTATAGAAATGAAGTGCTTAAAAGTTGTGAAATCCAAGAATTAAAGCTGCTTATATAATCTCAAATTTGGCCTCCCTATTCTTATACACAATGGCACAGTCTTTAATTAGAGAATCACATACTGCTTTTTTTCCCCTTAGGAGTTACACTTCATTCAGTGCACAGGAGGGATAACGTTTACTTGATGATCGCTGCCTTCATGGTTCTGTTTCATTCTCACTGTTCTGTGTGTGGCCATAGGCTTTATTTACTGCACCCTAATCAAAGCATGCTCTGATGACAAAACTAATAATTTCCATTCGGCTTTTCTGTAGTTCTTGTCCCTTTAGGTCTGAGTAGTTCACAAGTGTTATTAGTCATCTTTACAGTACCCAGTTTTCAATGTTGAGACAGTATTTCAGGTGAGCAGCCGAAGTACTAAAAAGCAAACATAAAAAGTATCATCTGATTTTGGGTGCTATGGTTGTGATGAGTTGTGCCTGATAGTTCACAGGATTTTTATTACACAGCACTTTATCTGTTCCAGGCAGAGGTCTTCTTTGATTCAAACAGAAGTGATGCATTTTCAACACTTCTTCAAATTCAGTACCCCAAAGATCAAGAGCACATAATGGTCACCCTTAGGGGGCTGGTTTAAATGATATAATGTGCAGGAAGAGAAGAGATAGAAGCCAATCCCTCAGGGCAGCACTATCTGTAGGGTTATTGTTTCATTTCACATTTGCCACGTGGCTTCCACTCTCAGCAACAGTTCAGAAAAGGGCACTATAGAAAACAGCTTTACTATGTAATCTGGCATTTGTGTCCAACTGGATGCCAAGAGTAGATCCATTCTATTCAGTGATTGAGGAAATTATATGAAGTAAAAAATAAATTCAGTTTAGGGTTGTATCATGATGCATGACTGCCTTGGCAGCGTGCAGTAGTAAACATTCTGCTTTGAACGTGGAGTGGGAAAAAATCAGACAGGAAAGAGAGATAAAGCGGGACAAGTACTAGAGTTCCCTTGCTTGAAAGAGAAGAAGAAAATGGGACTCTGTGTGTGAAGGGCAATAGTTAAGCAGAAGAGAGTTATGTGAGATAGTGCAAGCATTAGGGTGGTCTCATTGTCTGCGTGCATCAGACAGTTTGGTCACATCTTGTAAAGACCTCCTATGGACTTAGTCTACTGGTGCCTTTCTGTTCTTTCTTAAATAGCAGGCAGCTCTTTCCACTCTTTCTTCTCTTTCCAAATTTCCTATCTCACCATATTCCTCAATGACATCTTTTCTCTCTGTCTTTTCTACTCGGGCAGTTGAAAGAGACTTTCAGCCCTTCTCAGTTCAGCATGGGTGTTGGAAGATAGATGGGAGGCCTGCTTTCTGCCCACAGATTCCCGCCTGGTTGTGGTCTGGCTCAGGGCTGCCAGGAGGGACTGAGAAATGCCAGGAAAAGCCTTGCTATGCTCCTGGACTCTTGGGCCAATAAGCATTTAGTTTCTTTGTGTTGCTGGTAGGTAGGGTGTTAATGAGCTTTTGAGAAGTTTAGCTGCCTTGACTGTGTGTTTTTAAAATATGATAAGCCTTTAAAAATTGTAATTTTGAACCTCTGTTTGGCAAATATGAACAGATATTCATGGCTATGTGAAAAGCCACATTCACTAAACTAAAGTCTGTAACTCCCTCTTGCCTAATCTCCCTGCTCCAGATCAGTGAAATAGCAGAGCTGTTCACCAGCCATTTTTTAACATATGCCAGATATTTCTCAAGACCAGCAAAGCTGTTTGGCAGAATAATTCCCCTTTCATTTTTGCCTTGTTCAAACTTCCTTTACTCTAAACCAAACAAATAAACACAACAAAATAAACCCACAAAACCCCACAGCGTCTCCTCAAAGATAGGGAAAAAATTAACTGCAGTTATAAGCTGTTAAAATAGATTAATAAAACATGAACTACCACATAATCTTCACAATAACCACTCCTCTAATATTCCTCATGTATTACTGAAGGTTTTATCTGTTCATGGTTAAGAGAATCTCAGATATCTTAACCATTGGATACTGAAGCACGTACAAGATATGGAAGTGAAACAAGTCTGTGGGATTTCCCACAATACAAGTTTTCTTAAATAATGCTTTTATTTGTATTATTTAAAAACTTCCTTTCCCCATGTAAAAAAGAAACCTCCTTTAAGTGCAGTAATGTCTGCATGCAGCTTCATAGCAGGGCTTCTTGATAAAATTCATTCTTCAAACAGATGCTCTATATCATGGTACCTGGCATGGGTAAAGGCTGAAGAAGGAAAGGGAAAGCGTGTCTTTACATGCCAAATCTTGAGGAGTGCAGGAAAGCCAAGTGGAAAGTTCACCATTCTGTTATTTCTAATTGATCTACCAGTATTCTTTGAATGTTGGATTGAACATAGTGTGATGCAAACTTTTGGGGTTTTGGGAGATTTTTTTTTTGGGTAGAATGTTACAAACAAAATTGTACAGGGTCTTCTTCTCTGTTCCATTACATATTGCATTCCCTTCAAGAGAGTTGAGGTGATACATAGCTGGTATCGCAGTATAGGAAAGCAGGGCTGGTTGATTTTTGATTTGGTTTTGTTGTTTGGTTCTTGGGTTTTTTTTCAGTTCTATAAGCTGTTTAAGCTTAAGAATTTACTTAAGTTGTGGGTTTTTTTAGTTCTTTGATTTCAGTACATGTTAAACACATCTTGAATTTTTAAAATATATTTATATGTATTTTGAAATGCTTTAGAATTTAAAAGATTAATTTTACATCAACCAAAGCACATTTGGGTTTAGATTTATCAGGGTGTTGTGTTTTAATCCCAGCCAGCAACTAGGACCACGCAGCCGCTTGCTCACTTTCCCCATGGTGGGATGGGGAAGAGAATCAAAAGAGTAAAAGTGAGAAAACTTCTCAGTTGAGATAAAGGCAGTTTAATAAGTAAAGCAAAAGCTGTGCACATAGGCAAAGCAAAACAAGGAATTAATTCACTGCTTCCTATTGGCAGGCAGGTGTTTAGGCATCTTCAGGAAAGCAGGGCTCCATCACATGTAACAGTTACTTGGGAAGGCAGAAGTCATAACTCCAAACACCCCTTCCCAACTTCCTTCCTTCTTCTTCCTCCAGCTTTATATGCTGAGCATGACATCACATGGTATGGAATATCCCTTTTCTCAGTTGTGTTCAACTGTCCCAGCTGTGGCTCCTCCCAACTTTTTGTGCACCCCCAGCCTACTCACTGGTAGGGTGGTGTGAGGAGCAGAACTGGCTTTGATTGCTTAGCAAGAACCAAAAACATCAGTGTGCTATCAACAGTATCTCCATTCCAAACACGAAACATAGCACTATACCAGCAGCTAATAAGAAAGTCAGCTCTATCCCAGCTGAAACCACACCACATGGATTCTGTATACGTACATTTTTGCTTTGAATTGATCTCATTTGTAGGCATTGGCTACCTTGGAAAGATGAAAAGCTAGAAGCTTGCACTAGAAACCCTAAGAGATCAGCTGGCCTGACCTGTGGGTTTCATGTTCTTGAAAAGTTGGTGTTGCAAAATCTGAACTTCAGTTGAGATAGCTCAGCTTTTAACTTTTTATTCCCATAGCTAAGGGATCCAGGCCCCAATTATTGTAAGTTCTTCTGTGAAAGTGGTAGTATATTCCCTAGTTAGGAGGGAAGGAAAAAAAGGTGAAAACCATTAAGACACCCTTAACAGCTAGGCTTTCTGTTGCAGCTGGCCAAAACATAATCTAACTAATGATCTGAGAAAAACAGTTCTCTTCCCCCCACTCCGTATAGCTCATTGGCAAGCTTCCCGCAGTAGCTGCTTTGACAGATCCAAAACTGCCTCTGTCTTTATCGCATGGTCTAGCTGCTGCCAAATTCTCTGGCCTTTCTTGTTCCAGCGGGCATCATAGTGTTCTACTGAAATCAGAGGAAGTTAAATTCTCTGAAGTGGACATACCTGAAGTTAGGCAGGAGTTTTTCCAAACCTCCACTATGCAGTGAGCAATAAAGCTTTTGGATTCTTTCCAGTGTATTCCTTTTAAATAATTTATATGTTTACCTTTTGTCTATTTCTTACGGTCGACAAGGAGTGATCTCTACATGTTCTTTGCATGGCATCCTTTGCCATATGTGAGCACTAAACTTAAAATAGGATGCAGGAAGTTATGAAGCTTTTGCTGTTGTTCCTGATTGAAGTACAAGTTGTGCGGAGGATCATATGAAAAAGGAGCAGGTTATGTAATGAAAACTAGAACTGTTGTGTCTCTGAGGTATGGGCAGAAAAGAGAGAAAGGCCTTGGTCAGGTGTGGTTTGAAAGATGGGAACGTAGCTGGTTTTTGTATGGGGTATCAAATGAATGTAGGGGAGAGTAAAGAACTCAGCTAATTAAGTGGCAACTTGGCACTGCTTAATACCTGTAAGCATCATTGAGACGCTTGCATGTGCAGTCATCTGGCTGGTTCGTCTCACATAGCTAACCAGCAGCTTGTTTATGAGGCCAGAAAATGATACGAGCAACAGAAAATTAGCAAAATTAAAATGGGAAAGCTGCGTTTCTGTAGTGCAGTGTTGAGAGTCTGCATGAAAAGACTCCAGACCCAGAAAAACTACAACACTTATTTTTATGGCATTGATAGTTCGGAAATCTAAGAATAGCATGTTCTTTTAGATAGTTCAGTCAAGTCCTGTTGCTGCTTCAACACCTGAAATATTAGAATCACAGAATCACAGAATTGTAGTGGTTGGAAGGGACCTCAGAGATCATCGAGTCCAACCACAAAAAAAAAAAAAAAAAACAAAAAACAAAAAAACAAACAACACCAGCTCCCACCACCTAAACACACAACAACCTCCAACCAAAAAACCATCACCCACCCACACAGCACCCCACCACAAACCAGTAATCTTGGGCACTAGAGCATGCCCTGAAGAACCATGTCTACACGTTTCTTAAATACCTCCAGGGATGGTGACTCCCCCACCTCCCTGGGCAGCCCATTCCAATGCTGGATAACCCTTTCAGTAAAGAAATGTTTCCTAATATCCAACCTGAACTTCCCCTGGCGCAACTTGAAGCCGTTACCCCTTGTCCTGTCATCTGTAACTTGGGAGAAGAGACCGACCCCCGTCTCTCTACAGCCTCCTTTCAGGTACTTGTACAGAGAACAGCTTTACAAAAACTCCTGGTATAAACACAGGTTTTTTGCCAAAAATGAAGATCTTGTCTTTTTTTTTTCCCCTCCCCAAAGTAGCTGTTTGCTTATTGTAACGGCTCTCTGCTGCTGCACATATCAGTGTAGACATATATCTTTACTATACTTATGGGGAATCCAAACACCCTCTTAAAAAAAAAAAAAAGAACTGTTTGTCTCTGTTACTGAATGAACAAGAGATGGACCAGGAGATGCAGTAGGAAAGGGAATGTAAGGGATTGGGATACCAATTAAAATAATGTTGAGATGGGCTAGGACTGGGATTTGGGGAGGAAAAAAATGGAAATTGATTGCCTCAGATGAAGGAAGACTGACTGATTGCTCAGAACATTGAGGCACAAAGGTGAAGGCAGCTCTTACTAGCTTAATGAAGAGATTGGGTAGATGACTAGGGAAAAGGTGTTGAGACAAGGCGTATTGCATGAGAAATTGATATGCAAAGAGGAAATGAACACTGTAACCCAGTGTCACAGGGCCCAGGGTGGCACCTACTTATGTCTGATGGGGAGTCTGTGAAAGTGGATTTTACAATGAGAGACTGGGATCTACAGAGAAACTGCTCAACAGAGCAAGAGCCTAAAATTCAGGTCCTCTGCTTATGCATTTTCTCTTAGAGGAGCCTCCTTTTCTGCCTCCTTCCTCCTCTTTCTTCTTCTAGTGCTGAAGTCAGCTTTTGAGAATATGTTCTTTTGTTGTTAATGGCCCATTCTAACACCAGTTGGAACATGGATTATTTTGCAGATAAGTTACCTTTTTCTCAAGTATTGGTTTCCTATAACAATGTTCAGAATTGCTCTTTGATTTGTACAGGTTTTACTGTTTCTTCTTGTTACGTTCTTTAATTGATGTTTTTCAACCATTTTTGCATCCATGATTCGATAGGACTATGCTATGGAAAGTATTAGAGATACTAAAAGATTAACATTAAAAATGAGCAAATATTGGCCCTACAGGCAGTTGAATGGAAAATATTTCAAGGTAAAGATTTTCTGTGTGGGAAGTCACATCCCAGAAAATTATTCTGGAATTTTATTGGAAATCATGGGTGGCAGATTAAACATGATAAAAATAAAATCAAACTTGCTTCTATTATATTTTCAAAAGAGTCTTAGAATTGCTTGCCCTGAAGTTACCTTTTTAATTTAACTGTACATCTTTCATATAAATGTTGGAATGTGCAATTCCAGTTGTTTCAGAAGTAGACTTAGACAACTGAAAGAAGTCATAGGAAATACAAGATTTTTTTTCTATTGGCCTTATTGTATAAGGTTACCTAATATCAACTGAGTTAATAATAAAGGTGGTGTGCGCATTGTTTTTAAGACATTCCTATGGAAATAATTAACATTAAAAATGATGCTGAGATGCAGTTTTATGGATTCGTTCAGACTTAGGGACCTTGAGAGTCTTGATGATGATGCTGTGACCCTGTGTCCATTTGTGAAGCTCTAGCTCCTCTTGATTCCCAGCCTGCATGCATTTCTGGACAGGCACTTTGAAATGGTTTTGTCCTTTGTAAGAGCTCTTTCTCTCCCTTCACTCTTCTCACACACTTACCAGCCATGATTTCCAAGTCCCTCTGAGCTGCAAGCTATTATCATCCCTTTATGTACCTTGTTTAAGGTGCTTTAAAACAAATTCGCAGGAAATTAAAGTTATCAGCAATGGCAGTCATATTCTGTGACATTCTCAGCCTATATTTTTACAGGTGATAAAGTATGAGTAAGTGGGCCAATACAGCAGTCCTGGACGAATCTGCTAACAACTCTGCAGGAAAGAGCGAAGCTCTGTGGGAATTCCAGATGTCCAATATATCCTACTAGAAACAAAAAGACTACTCTATCAAAATATGAAAATGGATTTAGAAGACAGTTTTTAAAAGTTAAAGCTTTTCAGGACTTGATCAATCTTGAATAATATCTTTGATTATTTCTGAACAAAAGTGTTATAGAATAGTACAATAAAAATTAAATTACCAGTTGTTAAAACCATCATGATGGTTTTGAGTCGCTGTAGTTTGAACTCAATTTTCATTTTACTCTTTTAAATTTGCTTAATGAAAAACTGACTCAGTTTTTTTAAGAACTTGACAACAAGAGAAATGCCTGCTTTCCAGCTTGTTGACTAATTAATTAATTATATTCAGTAGCGTATAGACTGCTCTGCTCAGTTGCCACTATGATAGTAGAGAATATTTGAATAATTTCTATTTAATAGTGATCAGTAAAAGTTCCCTGTTTTGACTTCTGCAATGCAGAAGAATGGGTAGGTACAGACTCCATAGAAAATACAGGCAGAGGGAGGTGGACTGCGTTATACATGAAGGAGCCGCTCAAATATATGCAGCATTATAGCTCCATTTGAAATCATATATTTTAAAACATTTAATATTTAAAAAAAATCTATGGATTAGTTATAAAACATAACATAGTTTCACGGTAACAAGTGTGCATAAATTACATATATGAAATAAGTAATATGTAAATTGAAAACTTAGGTGAAGTTCCAGTGAAGATGGAATGGTCTGCTTGTGGAACTGGAGATGTTAAGTGTGATTTCTCTGCCAGAGTTATGTCTTGTAACAGAGTCTGCAGCTGATGCGTAATCTGAACATTAAGTTTAGGAAGACGTAAGTTAGACTGACATCACTGAGTGACCTGGTAGCCATCTGGAAACTACATCATACTTGACCTAATGTAGTCATAGGATTCTGAAAGACATGTACCATATTGTGCTTGTGAACTCTTGTTGGAGCTCCTTTGTTCTTTTTTGTTTTTTTTCTTATATTTATATTTTTTCTTATATAAGAAAAAGGGTATTTAGTAGCTCTAAGTCATGTGAGTATTTTGATGTGATGATCAAAAAGCTAGGAAAGTTGTTGACGATAACATTTAAGTGATGTATCACCAAATGTAGTAGCTTAGATCTGAAAAATCCTCTGGCATCGCATGTGAAAAAAAAAGTTTAAAACTGAGCCACTGCTGTTCTTTTATTTTTATCAAGAGCAACAGAGAGTAGATATGTTTTCAGGGATAATACTTCCTCAAAATACTTTTGGTAGAATACCATAGGAGATGTAAATGCTGAAAGGGACACCAGCACCACCTTCAGAAAAGAAATAAAATAGGTATACAAAGCACAAAGCCTCATATACTGTAGTGAGAGTGACTGTGAAATTACACGTGTTGCTGCTTTGACCTAGAATGAATCCTGAAACTGTGACAACGCTATTCAACAACCTGACTTAATACGTCTCAAAATGTCATAATAACAATAAATGTGACTGATTATTATTATACAGTGTTTTCCCCACTAACTCTCATGTTACTATAGAAAATAGAGTAGATGCATATTTTACTTTTAAGCACTGAAATGTAACCACCTCAACGAAAGCAAGCAGAAATTATTTATTTGTGTGTCGAAGTACTATTCACTACTTTTGAAAGCATGAGAGGCCAATAAACAATATTGTATAAGTGTTTCATAGGTGTAACAGCGATTTCTTTACTCTTTTCCTACATACAGGGCATGTATCTGAAGTATGCAGCCTTTGAAAAATCCTGTGACAGCAGCAATATATGAGAGAGAGCAGTGTACTTGTTCCTTCCATGGGCATCATTAAAGCAGTAATTTGTTAGTAATTTGAAATAACTATATTAAGACTCCTGGATTGCCCTTTATGTCCTATAAGTGATACAGAATTCAGTGTTTCTGATCATAGGTTTTTATTAATTCCACAGGGCTGTGCCGGTTCTACCAAATTTGATTCCCATTAAAAATTTGTGGTTTTCAGATTAAATGGACTAGTAAACTAATAGGAATCTTAATGAAAAAAAAAATGTGTATTTTTTAAGAGAAAAGGAGGTGATATTGATTCAGGGCTAACTTGAAATTATTCAGTGTGTTTATGCAGAAGGGAGGACTTCATAATTTGGGATAACTTCTTTCTAATTTGAGTTGTCCCATAAATGACAGAAAGAAACGTTATTTAAGAGAGATTTTAGATTTTTGTTTATGACTGAATGGCAAGGAGAAGATATAAATAGTTAAATGGGAAAGTAAAATAATGTCTAGATGCCAGAATACCATACCAAAATACAGAAATTCACTCCATGTGTTTGATCAGAGTTTATGAAAGATAAAATCTAAGATTCCTAAATGAAAAGATGGAAAAATGCCCCTGCCTCCCCAGTTTATTGAATTAGATCCAAAATATGAAATCTGGAAGTGCATCCATGAATAGTTTAGACTACTATGAAGAAGCAAAACCCAAAAGTGTCCAGCAGTCTATACGTTACCTTTAAGGGAATACATACCACTGAATTAAGCTGTTAGAAAAGATGAAGTCTTGCTGTAGCCTGTCATAGTAAGAGGAGAAATGGAGGTGGTTTAAATTGTTTAAATTCAACCTACCTGTAGTAACTGAGATTATGTCACCAAGGTTTATCAGGATACAAGGAGAACAAAGCAAGATGGTAATCACTATGTAATGAGAGCTAAAACAATAAAAAGAATTCTCTAACAACATACTATGATCTGGTGAACTGGAGTAGGAAGCATTATCTTTGTAGCAATGTGTATTGTACTTAGCAGTCTTGTCTATATAAAGAACGTCAATCATAAGTACTAAAAATGTTGACTAGCCTTTTTGTGAGCAGGAGATAAAATGTTAGAAAATAATCATTTCATTCATATCCCTACTGAGACATTTATATGAATATTATGTAATAAAAGCAAAATAATATGGCTTTCTTGAAGGTAATAATAGCTACAGAGAGGTCTTCTAGGGAATCAGTTCGAAATGAATTAAGTATAGTTCATAGATACAGTTCATTTGGACATCTGTGAAATACAAGATGTCTTATCAATTTTCACACATATAAGATCCTTAAATAAATCAGATAATTATTGGGTGATAAGGAAAGTACTGTTAAAAACACTGCTCATGAGTTCTTTCTGTTAGTTCATTACTATTTACTACAT
The DNA here is from genome assembly GCF_001431845.1 of Calidris pugnax. Taxonomy (NCBI): domain Eukaryota; kingdom Metazoa; phylum Chordata; class Aves; order Charadriiformes; family Scolopacidae; genus Calidris; species Calidris pugnax. Next base: position 976,556 of record NW_015090989.1, on the reverse strand, counting down.
ATACAAAGCAGCAAATTGTGTGATTCTGGAGCCAAATAAGCTTTTGTGCGCTGAACAAGCTGCACATTAAGAACAACACTCAATAGAAAACTGTGACAAAGCCAATTAATCTTACCTCTTTCAGTTTTCGGTGAATTCTTACAATGCAAGTGGAGTTGGTGGCATGTTAGTAGGCTTTCTGCAAACCATGCCTGAATGGAATAAAAATGAAATGAGTCAATTTTATGACTCTTTACAACACAAAAAATTATCCTGAACATCCAGTCTTTATAGTGTGACAATAATTTTCTCTACAGTTAAAATAATATACCTTCCATGTAAGCAATGTAGACCTTTTTCATGTTGACTAATGCAGTTGCATTCCAAGATTTAATTACTCGATGATAAAAGTTTTCCAATTTAATAATATTAATAATTTATCCAATATATTAGACATTATTGCAAGCTTGAAAATACTTTTTACAGAGTTTGGATATATTTTTATTATCTAAATTTGCTGCAGGATGTATAATTTTACAACATTCTTTTTTTAATCCACATTTAAAGTTTTTAATGATTTTTTTTCTTGTATTCTTATTGTATCTCAGTACATTCAGTAAACCATTTTAAAGTAGCATTGACTTTCAGAAGTTTTCTTTGTTTTCATTATGTCAAAGTGATTTCCATTTCACAGGACTTTAGTTCCTCTCTCCATGTGTGAAAATTTTAAATCAGCCATTTTTGACATAAATTCTCTAGCTGTAAGTAAAAATAAAAACATGCCCAGGGCAAGGACACATGACCCAGAGATCTTTATTTAGCTTGGCTAGCTGACTTTTTGTCAGTCATACATTGCTGAAAAGCTTAATAATAGAAAGTGATGAACTTAATGCTAAGAAATTTGTGGTTTATGGAAAATGCTATTGAAAATTAAATTCTCATACCAATCTCTTTAATAATGCAGTATATAATCTTCTTTCCTGTTTTCAGAAATTGCTACAAATTCCTTTTCTATTCTGATTGAAAGCTTAAGAAGGATATTACTTCCTCTCCTAATTTAGTTCTCAAATCTTTTTTTTTTTCCCTGTGTACTATTTCCCAAGCCTAGAATCAGAATAATTTAGGTTGGAAGGTTCCTCTGTAGGTCATCCTGTCCAACCTCCTGCTCACAGCAGGGCCACCCTCAAAGTTGGATCCAACTTCAAAGATAGATCATGCTGCTCAGGGTCATACCCAGCCAAGTTTTGAATATACATAGAATTTTTAATAGAATTTTATTTTTTACTTTCCAAGGATGATTTTTGCTTTAATGCATACTTTTTCTTGGTTATTATATTTTTTTCTGAAAACTCTTTGTGGGTTTTTGATAGATAATTTCTCAAGACAACTAAGCCTGCATGGAGGTTTTGTTTCTTTTTTTTAAATTTTATTGTTTATAGTGAAATCTCCTTAGAAGAAGGTTTGATTAGATTTCCTTTGGTGACTACAAGTAAAACAAAAAATGCAGAAGTAATGAGCTCCAGTTATTGCAATTGTGATCCATTATTGTATAAAAGCTAGAAGTGGGAATTATCTCCTTGTTTCAAATTATTGAACAGTATATTTTTGCAGGCATCTTGAAGCAGCAAAACGCCTTAACTTGTAGTTAATAATTTCATAGAAAATATACTTACTGATTTATATTTTGTCTCATTTGATGAACATCTAATAAAATATTGAGACCTAACAAAAATAATTAATTTACTGAATATCAGTTGTTTTAAAGCAGCAGATATGTTAATTTAATATCAAATTCAGTAATGAAAAAGTTTAGATTTGCCTTCTTATTTTCCTAAACCGTATCAGTTGAGCAGCAGATAGTTTCATGCCAAATATAAGTCCTCATTTAGCTCAATTATCATAAAAAGTTTTTGTTCTAGTTATTTATTTAGAGGTGAAAGTACTTAAAAAATTTCATCATTTTACTTTGTTTCTCACTAAGTATTATTAACCTCTTAAAATTTGATCTGTTTTCATCTAATTATCTTTTGAAAGTTGTGTTTCTAATGACAATGATACAGGTTATTTCCTACACTTGGTTTTATCAGTTAAAAAAACTATCAGAAAAACACTTGTTACCCAGCAAGAAGGACAAACGATTTAAATTGCATAATCATGTTTTTGCTTTGTCATTATTGGGTTGCTCTAATACTTGGGTTTCTGAAACTCTAGCATTTTTTTCTGCTAAGATGTCTTTTACTCAAAATAAAGATAGCTCATGGCCTTGCCCTTTTACTGAGGTGTCTGAACTTGTATTTCCATTAAAAACCAAAACTATATACTATTTTCCTGTGGCTTTAAGATCACTTCTGAGGTTTTTTTTAGCATCTTCACAGCCTTGAATAGATGTGTTTTAAAGTATACGATACACTTGTTCCTATTGCATTTATGTTATTACTCATTTAGATGTCTGGGCAAAATTATACTGTCCAAAACATTGGATGCTGTTACTACTGATTTTAGGAATTCTTCTTCCTAGAAAATTTTTCTGATCTTTTAATCTGCCTTTTTTGTTAATCTGCCTCAATGTTGAAGTCATAACAAGATTATTAAGTTTTACCTGTTGACAGAGGAATCCATAGAAAGTGACAAAAAAAAGAGTGGTATATAATTTACTTTGATTTTTAGCAAAGTTTTTGTCATGGATTCCTCTGTCAAAAAAGCCACACTGGTAAGATAGGGGCTGGAAAAGTTGACTATAAGGTGGGTCAGAAGTGATACGACTAGCAGGCTGATAGTGATCAACAGTTCAAAGTTCAGCTGGTGGCAGGTTATCAGTGGTGTCCCTCAGAGATCAATTGGGGCCAGTACTGCTGAAATTCTTCATTAATGACCTGGTGGACTGGAGTACCTGCTCAACAAGTTTGTGGTGACACCAAATTGGGATGAGTGGTTGGTACACTCAAGAGCAGAAATGCCATTAAAAAACATCATGGAAGCTCAGCAAAGGCAAAGGTCAAGTCCTGCACAAGGGATGGAAAAACTCCATACATCATCCTTCAGAAGAGAAGGTAAAGAGCTTATCTCTGTCTACAGCTTTGTCTACTTCAAATGTGAAGAGATGGTGAAGAGGTGATAGAGCCAGACATTTCAGAGATGTGTAGTAACAACACATGTCAACAAGGACAAGCTGGAACACAGGAAATTCTTTTTAGACATAGGAAAAAAATTCTTCTCAGAGAAGGTGGTCAATTATTGAAACAGGTGCCTAGAAAGGCTGTGAGATATTAATCTTTGGAGGTACTGAAAACTTGACTGGAGATGGCCCTGAGAAATCTAGTATTACTATGAAGCTAGGCCAGCTGTGAACAGGGTTTGGTCCAGATGACATCTGACAGCCAATTCTGACATAAATTACTTCAGGTTGAAGTAACTTCTCATGAAGTAAATTCCCTTGAAGCTTTTCAGAACTTCCTGGTGTTTCCATCTCAAGTACTTGCTAACCTAGAGCTTGTTGCATGTAGTCCTCTGACATAAACATCAAAAATGTCTACATAATTTTCAGAGATCTTTTTACTACTTTATATTTCTCAGTTATCAGTTCTACTCTGAGATTTATATTTGTGGGTACAGAAGCACTGTTCTTGCTGTTTGTCAGCTGTGGTTGAAAAAGATTTTGTATAAATTATGGTATTGAAGTAATTCAGTGTTACAGTATATAAGTTTTAGAGCAATAAAATAAATCATATTTTTAAATTGAGTGCCAAATAAAAATAAAAAGATTTATAGTTCTGATCACATGCATGAAATATATTCAGACAGAAATACAGTCATGTTACTTTTTGAAAGCTTTTGTGACGTTTCAAAATTAAAAAGAAGCTAGAAACTTTAACCTAGAAGATAATGCTATCAGTCAAAACGAATTGCTTGATTACAGAGATGCATTTCGGACTGCTTCAAAATTCACTAAGGGGAAAAATTATGAGCTTGTAAGTCTTGTTAGTGTTGAAAAATTCTTTGAGCTAGTATATTCTGGAAAAAAAAAAACTTCTATATATGTCATGGTAAAGTCTAAACTCAACTTCCATCATGTTCCAGTAAGAAAAAGAATTATATTCTATACTTATTCTTAAGCTTTTATTCTCAAATGTTTTCATTTATTTGTGATATAAAATGGGAAAAGAAATTTAAAGATTTGAAACCTGAAGAAATGTTCTAAGTTTCTCTTCTAAAGATAGAATGAAGTATAAAACTGTCCCCTTTTTAAAAACAATGTTAAAGTTTTTTCTGGAAAAGGAAGATTTTTGAATATTTTTTGACCCTTGCTTCTCTACTTGCTTCTCTTTAAACTCTGAAATACAGAAGGTAAATCCCTGCCCTTATAGGACAGGTATGTGAGAATTTTACTATACCTAAGTATTGAGAATAATGAAGACTAGCAAATAGTCCCTTTGAATCAAAGATAAATGAGAGACATAATTTTCTTTTCGCAAACTTAGATCCTTACCATTTCATCATTCCTGATGAAAAGCATGAAAAAGTTGTCCTAACCAGTCTTACTGTTGAATACTTCCATAAGCATGTGCAGCAATTACAGCAAATTTCACCCAAATTGTTTGGGAAGGAATATTCAGGCAGTCAAACGAACTCCAATTTGAGTTTTGGGAGTCTTCACAAAAAAAAAACCACTGGAAATCTGGCTTTGCTTAGCAAATATGTGTGGGATTGTGTAGTAATTCTGATGTTATGTTTTTATTGCTGTAGTGTCTCTAGAGAAGTGACATTTTCATAGTTCCTTTTAGCACTTCTCTTAAATAACTGAGAGGAGTAACAATAGCTCAAAACCCAAATTCTACTGGTTATTGAGGAAAAATTTTGGCATTTGTTTTCCTACAATCATGTTTGAAAATTTTCTTGGGAAGTGTGACACCTATATTTGAAAATTCCAAAGAATTATTCTTTTTTCTAGTTCCTCCTTCGTTGAGGAGGAACATCCACCATTTTTTAAAGAGGTGTTAAAGTCTGGGAGTGGCAGTAAATCAAGCAAAATATCTGTGATTTCTTTTACTTTGCAAATATTTAAGTCATTGAAAATTTGAGATTATTTGCCACGATTATTTGAGATATTTTGAGATTATTTGCTAAGAGGTGTAATGATCGGACAAGGAGAAACGGTTTTAAATTGGAAGAAAAAAGATTCAGATTAGATCTCAGGAAGAAATTTTTTACTATGAGGGTGGTGAGGCACTGGCACAGGTTGCCCAGGGAAGTTGTGGATGCCCCATCCCTGGAAGTGTTCAAGGCCAGGCTGGATGTGGCCTTGAGCAACCTGCTCTAGTGGGAGGTGTCCCTGCCCAGGGCAGGGGGGTTGGAACTCGATGATCTTTGAGGTCCCTTCCAACCCTACCCATTCTATGATTCTATGATTCTATGATTTTTCAAGCAATAATCTTTTCTCTACCAAGGACAAAATATGCAATTCTCAATGTAGCTTTATGATATTCTTAAACAGTTTTTCACGTGAAAAGTCTGGTATGATTTTGAGTAGGATCTTTGGAAACTATCATGTATTTCATAACACTTCAGGGAAGTGGTGGATTCCCCGACACTGAACGCTTTTAAGATTCAGCTGGACAGGGTGCTGGGCCATCTTTTCTAGACTGTGCTTTTGCCAAAAAAGGTTGGACCAGATGATCCTTGAGGTCCCTTCCAACCTGGGATTCTATGATTCTATGATTGATAACAAAAGTAACTGTTGTAGTGATGATGGTGTATTATGCTTCATGATTTGTTCTTTTATCCTCTGAAATCTGTTAAGAAACTTTTTTGTGTGTGTGTGAAAACTTACTCCAGCTTAACTAGAAAAAATGTTCACACAAAGCATAAATATTTTTACTATGTGAATGTTACATGTCTGTTTTCTTTCTGCACTTCAAAGTATTTCCTGTAGTTTAATACTTTCTGGTAAAATTCAGAAGACACTATGAGTTAAGGTTCAGATACCTTTAGTTTCAGTTGAAAAAGACCATTGGATATAGGAATACAGTGGTGAATTTTCCTAAATTTGAAAGAAGTAATTTAGAGGTTTATAATTAATTGTTGTTAAATTTAAGAATAATTTTACTTGGAACCTTTGTTAGTTGCTAGGAAATGCAAAGCAGTTGGGAAGAGAGATATCTGCATTTGAAACAAATAATGAGAGTAAAGCTTAAGCAATTGACCTACACTTGGAGATATAAAACATTTCAAACGGCAAAATATGCGTGTATAAAAGCAGGTACAAATATACAAGGTTACTTCATAATTTTCATGTGACTGGAAGTCTGTTCAGAAGTAACATCCAATTAGTGTTTTATAAAAGGAATGATTCTTCAGGTATCTTAGTAATAAGCAATGCCTTGAAGTGTAGTGAAAAGAACAGATTTTATTGTGCTGAATGTTGATACATCAAAAAGTATAAATAGGTAGGTCACCTTGACAGTTACATTATAAAATTCCCTATGATTTTTGTAATTTAATTATAAAAAACATATCTTTGATTTCTGTGTGCTCTGCACAATGAATTGAAACCCTGTGTCTAATATTATGTGGAATGGGATAGTTTTCAGTGTTAGGATGTGAGCTGTTTGTGGCTATTGGTGTAAAGTGTTTGTAGAATGAAAAATTCTTTTTATGTGCTTTCCAGAAGTAGTTGCTAGAGTCTTTTTAAGTGGGATGCAGACTGGTTGATGCCAGGGATGCAGCAAATAAACACTTCATAGAAAATTACCATAAGGTAGTCCATGATTATGCTGACAAATACGGGAGTAAATAGCACCAGAATTATTTTTAGAGGTTTTTTAGTACAAGTAGGATTAACAGTACAGTGTAAGCTTAAAATACGTGATATTTTACCAGTAGATGTGAAGAACGAGATAAATAACACACATATATTAGCTTCAAAAAGAAGTCAGATACGTATTTGAGTGTTATCTCTATAATCTTTATTGTTTAACTGAATAAGTGTGCAGATTGGTTTCTTTCACTTTCATTCATTTGTTTAATCTGATTCTCTCAAGGTATGTTGTTAGTAACGCTGCCTTATTTAAAAAATTATAAAATTGCATTTCCTTTACAGAAATTAACACAGAACTAGTACAGCACACACAAAAAAAAGCTGTCTTAGAGTACTGAATTATAAAGAGAATCGCTAGTTTGCCATAGTTTATTAGAATAAGATATTCTTTTCTGTGAATTGTTGCAGACAGAATCAATAAAAATAAGATGTCTGTTTTAATTTTTTCTCCATTAAGGGAAAATTGGAGTGAGATTTACTTCTTACATGGACTCTATATAGGCCCTTCTAGATGCAGTACTATTAAGTAATGATAGCAAGCATGAGATAGCAGCTTTGTGCTCTGTCTTCTTTTATATATTCTTATTATTTATCTTACAAATTAGCTATATCAAAGTAGCAAATAATTGAAAAGAATCTGAATGGAAAATTGCACAGGAACTGTCAGAACAAACTCCTTTTCTCCCTAGCCACTTCTGTCACCTTTCACTATGCTAAACATGGCAATCGTAGCTTGCAATATTTTAGTCTCAAAATAGCTCTTTACAGAAGCAATAGAATCTTCTCTAACCTATCTGCAGATGTTACACAGGCAATGGGTTTTCTACTCATCCGTACAGATAGTATACAGCTGATGTACCCTGCTTCACCGCAGAGGGGTGTCATTATTACAAACAAAACATCAAAGGAGAACTTTTAGGGGTTTTCCACATGTTTCAGTAATAGCTTGAAATATTCATTCTGACTATATAAGGCTTTCATACAATTTTTACTGCTACTGTTATAAAAAGCCAAAAGTACCAACTTTTAAAATAGATTTTCAGGCAGATGATTTTTATTTTTTGTTCTTGGAATATTGTCATAAAGATGAAACTATGACACCATCACTGTTTCCATGCCAATGCTGAATGAGGTATTACAACAGAAGTCACTGTGCTAGAGGACAAAGATAGATAGCCACAGAGGCAAAAACACTGTAGCACATTAATAACGATAATGCTATAAAGATGTAGCAAGTACAGTAAACTTAAACTTTCAGTAGTTTGATAATTGTTGTTAGCATTTAGTAAATTGGCTTGCCAAATCAGCTGTCAGGATCCATTGCTGGCCAGGAGCTGCCTCCTTGGTGGGACTGCCATAGTCAGTAATTTATTTTTTTTTATTTTCTAGCAGGTATTTATATAGTTTGGATGCCTTTGTCTTTACAAAGATTTTCATGGTCCAGGGCTGTGTACAAATGATTACTTCTTTTCTTCTTGGGTCCTTCAGTCTTCAGAGCAATTAGGTGTAAACTTGATGCTTTTGGGGAGGCAACGAGGGGTTATAAACCATAATTGTAGACATTAATTCGAATATGTGTGATAAAGTACAATAAATTACTATAAAGTTTGCAGTAACATTGTGTCTGGCAGTGCTGGGTGGCAAGTGGAAATACTTCTCTGAATCAGTGGAATCATCTGCTTCCTCCTTAGCACTACTCTCATTACAACATCATATCAATGCACGCACGCGCATATATATATTTTTTTTTTTTTCACATATATTTATAGCAATTGCCGTTTTATTTCTTTTATTACTTTCATGCTTAATGCATGTATAATCAGCATGGATCTTTTGAGTACTGGCTGAGGTTTGAGTAGTAACCACAGGGCTTGACATCAGAGGTGATAAACGAAGATCACCTTACTGTTTTGGCATCCAGATGTATTTGGACTTAGTGCTGTGGTACTCATCACTGTTGCATGTGGAAGGAAGGCTGGAGCAGAAAATCCTCAGGTGTACACAGACCACCGTTTTGAAAGTCTGTTTCACTTACTGCAGGGCCCGAGAGGTGATTGTCCCCCTGTACTCGGCACTGGTGAGGCCTCACCTTGAGTACTGTGTCCAGTTTTGGGCCCCCTACCATAAAAAAGACATTGAGGTGCTGGAGCGGGTCCAGAGAAGGGCAACAAAATGGTGAGGGGTCTGGAGAATAAGTCTTATGAGGAGAGGCTGAGGGAACTGGGGTTATTCAGCCTGGAGAAGAGGAGGCTGAGGGGAGACCTTATTGCTCTCTACAACTCCCTGAAAGGAGGGTGTAGAGAGATGGGGGTCGGTCTCTTTTCTCAAGTCACAGGCGACAGGACAAGAGGAAATGGCCTCAAGTTGCGCCAGGGGAGGTTCAGGCTGGATATTAGGAAAAATTTTTTCACTGAAAGGGTTATCAGACATTGGAATGGGCTGCCCAGGGAGGTGGTTGAGGCACCATCCCTGGAGGTGTTCAAAAGACGAGTTGATGAAGTGCTGGGAGGTATGGTTTAGTGATGATGCTCCTTGTTTGTTGTGTGGGTGTCTATTTTTGTCAGTTAGGTTGACGGTTGGACAAGATGATCTTTAAGGTCCCTTCCAACCTAGAAGATTCTGTGATTCTGTGAACACGTGATTGCTGAGTGACAGTTGTAAAATATGACTTTTTTATTGAAGCATTCATTTAACCAGAATCTTGGAAATGTTTCCATGTGCTCTGAGGTCACTATGTCAGTGAGGTTCAACACAGGAGCAGAGAGCTTCTCACACGCAGCTGCAGCCTTAGTTATTACCTGAGTATTTGCAGCATTTACTGTAGTAGTGGTACTAAGGCAACTAGCTTATAACAAATTTCTGTTTACTCTTCTAGATGGAAGAAGCTGATAAATTGCATTTGTTCTTAGTCTCTCAGCACCATTCCAGTACTGTCTTTAGATTTTATAAAGAACTTTCTTTAAATGCTAAATTTAGTTGACATCTATAAGAATTTTTTACTATACCTAAGCTGAACCCTTACTGTTCTGACCTCTTTTGTTAGACTAAAGCAAACCTTGCTTTGCATTCTTTTTTGAACATGCAGGAAGAAGCCACATATTTCAATTGTATGAAATTGCTGAAAAAGCCTTAAGGTGTTTTGTTTGTGTGAATATATTTAGCGAGTTATACACTTACTGTGTCTCTCTTACAATTCCAAACCTGAGTCATAGAAATGTTTTTACTATCAACCTTGTGCAGAATACCCTGTTACAAATTCACTAATGTTATATTTTGGGTGAACAATCTCCAAGAATATAACAGCAATAATTTTGTTCGACGGTTTCTTACTGCAGTTTATGATGACTTGCAAAGAGTCACTCTCAATAGAATTAGATACTTCATCTACTCATTCTTCCTCAGTTGTTCTCTGAGTTGTAGTAACATCAGAGCTGACAGCAAAATTATTATTTTTCCTTGTCAACAGAGACTCCTCTTTCATTGTGCTTTCTCTTCCAGAGTTCATACAACCTGCTTTCCATTTTATGTTGGGTTTTATTTGTGCAATTTACTTTGTCATCACCCCAGAGTTCCCAAGTTCCTCTTTTCTGACACAAGGAGAACATTTATTACTTTGCCCTTTAGGCATGAATTCTCTCCATTTATTGTCAAACAAGATTGTACTGTTGCATTCTGGAAACCATACTAGTAGTTAGCTCCACAGTTTCCTTGCATTGATATCCACATCAGAAAAAAACTGAGAGAAATATAATAAATATATGACCTAGGAAAAAACTTTTTTTTTTTTCAATGAATTACTTTCTATTGGAATTGTTAACAAATGTCTAGTAAAAGTAAACAGTGTTGCCGTGCTTTATGGCAGTCCTAATACAACATCACAAGTGTTTTCCACCTCTTCTTCAGTATTTGCTAAGTTAAATTTTCTCTTCTAGGAACTTTGGTATTTACTTAGAAATAAGTGCAAGGCTTCCTGCCTTCCTACCTGACATGACTTTTGCATACAATATTCACGAATCATGCAATATGATGGAATAAACCAGTCTTTAATACTTTCTATTGATTTTATGAAAAAGGATGAGAAAGTCAATTTGCAATTGTTCGGGCATATAACTGAGCAAATTCAGTACAAGTTCTGAAAACTAATAAAAGATACAACAATACAGTCATTGGAAAAAGGTTGCAATTATGAATAAATCAATAAGATTTTTCAAATTATCTAAGAGTCTAATTAATAAAGTAGATAACCATAATGTATATAAGGGGTTACCCTTAGGGAAAAAAAAAAAAAAAGTGGAAATTTTGTGTTGAGAATATTCAAGGGGGAGTCAGCTTGTTTTCAGGTTTAGGCCTCTGCCAGTGTTTCAGTCAGTCGAGCTTAAAGACCTGTCTAGGGAAGCATGTAGTTAATTCACAGAATGCAACTGCTCCTGCAGTGTAAATGTCCATTATTCCTTACATATGTCCTGGAGGAGGCAGCCCAAAGTGTGGACATCCTCTAGAAGTATTGCTATAAAAGTGCTTGAGTCACTCCAGTTTTACCTTTGACGGTATTTACTCATATATGTTATCAGTCTTTCCTTTGTCCTTGTGCACACAAGAGTGCAGACATTTTTCAATAGAATGTCATAATAACACTTCAAATATGCACAACAGAAAAGCTTAAATAAAACAATGTTTTAATCTCAAGCAGTCCAGGAACTAGCTCAATGACTCCATGATTTAAGTCAATGTTATTAGTTACAAAACTGTGAAAGGTGTCTCACTCACAAGCACGTGCACATCCCTACAAACTTACTTAGGACAATTCAGGTAGGATATTTCCTCCCTAAACCAAAAGTACCAATTAAAAGGAACCATATCACATGATAAACACACAAAAATATTTAAATCCCAGGGTTATTGGTATCTGGAACCAGGGAAACCCGCCAAGATGAGTTGACAAAAGGAGGTCTTGCCAGAAGGGCATGAAAACCGAAAGGGGTTAATAGCTTCAAAGAGTATATGGCTTTGGACTGCAGGTGCAAGAGAAGAGAATTTTGGGATTGTGCTGGGTGTTTTAAGAGGATTGTGGGAATGTGTGAGAATTATTACGGGGTGTTTAAGGAAAGGACCAAAAGCAGGGAAAGGAAGGGATCAAGGTGGATTGGGGTAGCAAGGATGTGAAAAAAAAGAGGAAAAAAGGGGAAGAAGGGGCTGGTTCGAGTATACACAAGTTGCTGGTCAGCATGCTTGTCTAAGTGAGCACAATGCTTAATCACAGCAGTCTTATCTTTTGTGGGGCTGCCTTCTTTATTCTAAGTGTATATATGTGAATGGTAGTGAAATTCAAGCCTGACTACCTGGCAAGTAAGATACCAGCCACTAGAATGTGACCACAAACCTTAGGTCTGGGGGCCATGAACTGGAGGGCATTAGGGTCTGAGCACTGGTTACTGGATAAACTGGTTAAAGACCAGCTCCTGGGAAGACCCATATTGTGTGCATATATTCTACTAGTGGCCTTCAATCTTGATTGGACAGAGAGGAAGAACAGGATTGTACCATCTGTGCTTGTTGCCATGAGTGCTGGCCGTGTTCGTGCTAAACTGTCTGTTTAGATCTGGGTGGCCAGCCACATGAGTATGGATGTGCATATATATGTTCTCATGCCCATGCCCATCATGAATGTGTACTCAGCATCACTACTGGCTAGAGTTGGTAATAGAAAACCACCACTCCCAGGACTTCGCTGCCTCTGACAGCATTGGGCCCTTCTATAGGTAGCCTGCCCAGAGTGAGAGGGAAATGTGGCTTTGATGGTGCAAGTGAGATAAAAGAACTGTTTTTTCTTCCATGTGCACTTTCATTGTAATGGATTGTTTCTTAAAGAAAAGCTTATTTGACTTAGCAGCCCCATTACCTGGACCCAAAATGCCTCTGTAATTGCTATGGCTCAATCCACACAGTGTTTACCCCTTAAATTACTGTAAAAGAATCTTTATTTAATGATGTCCTATTCTAGAAAAACATCAGAGAGGCAAACTACGCTCCAGTAATTCTCTAGAAATACAAGACAGATGATGGGTGTAGGCTAGTAAGAACTGAAATTTTGACCAAGTTAATGATATAAAATCATCAAAACCTTTTCTAAAACCATCTAATTAGTTGTTCAGTACCCCCTGTCCACCCACTGATTTGTTCTTTCAGTAGCAATTATTTGTTGTCGGTGTTTCTTAAACTCTGTGATAATGCCAGAATAAAGACCTGAAGAACTATAATGAGAATATGTTTTACTTTAATTGGCTTTTGGCCATAAAACACAATTTGCATGTTTTATTAGAATAAATAATGAATTAAAGTTCATTGTGCCCAGGACCTATGTTCATCAAATGATGAGTTATTAACTTTTTAGTTTAGGAGTAGAATTTACTTAAAACTATTACAATTTACCATTTAATCAGTTAGAATGTGACTCTTCCTGCTATTTCTTGTGGAAAGCTGTACTGTTTGGTAAAAGAGGCTGTGGAAGCCAGATTTGGCTTTAGATGGTAAACTTCAAATAGTTAGAAGGAGGACAGCTAGCATATATATGAAGGTACAAATTAAATACTTCTCTGTCTCTTTGAACCTTCTTAACATACACGTATATTCCTGAAAATGGATTTCAGCAATGTGGAGTTAAAGTAGTGGCTGAGTATTAGTTTAGTTTACCCTAGTCATTGTAGGTAGCTGTTCAGTTCCAAAAGTGCATTTGGTTGACAAAATAAGGACAAATAGAAGTCATCACTGAAGCACAGAGTTTTGGTTTGTTTGTTTGTTTTTTAATTTCTGAACACAATAGCTAAGCTATACAGGTCATAATTGTTCAGAAGTTCAGCAGAGGTTTATCTCAACTACGATAACTGTGAAGAAATTACCAGATATTACCTCCTCATTATGTGAGATTCATATAAGATGTATCACAGTTGTTAATGAGAATATACTGATGTAGAAAATGTAAAGGAAGAAAAGTAATAAATAAATGCAGTTACATGATACTAATTTTCTTTCAAGCTACAAACTGATCACCTACGTGAATCATCCTATCAAGTATGTAGCCAGTGGCTTAAGAACATCTTTACATAAATGCATAACAAACCCAGTACACCCTACAGGAATTTACACATTGAGCATAAACTTATATTGCAAGTTTTCTGTACTAATGATGAAATTAGACCAGAATATGATGCAGGGAAGGAGGCATAAAGCACTCGGGTACGCAGCTGACTAATGAATATCCAAAAGGCATAAGAACAAAAAAGACAAAAATCCAGCCCCCACTCCCCCACCCTACAAAAAAATCCCCCCTCTGTAAAGTACACAGTTTTAAGCCTCTGACAAATCACAGCTAGATAGATCATTTTTCTGCTTTTAGGACTTAGTCCTACAATGAAAACCACTTGACAGTAACATTACCTTAATATTGGTTACATTTTCTTACATTTTGTCACAGAACTCTAGAACTGGATTACTTACTTCCAGGGTGTCACAAAGGGTTAACTCATCCCTGTTAAAAAATATTTTACGATGAAGTTATCTTTGTAGAAATATGTTTCCATGTTGAGCAAATATATAGCTGAAATATAAAATTATTATTCTCAGTACTGGAAAAAAAATATTATCAGTAGTGGAACACATAACGGGAAGCTGCTGGCAAAATTTACAGGGAATCACTTCAGTGAAGGAGGCAATTATTTTTTTCTGTCGGGATAAGAATATCTTTCATTCAGTGTTTTGTACAGTGTTCTGTTGATATAACTGGTCATCCTAATACACGTGCTTACATTTTAATTTAGCAATTGACAATGATCACTATTTTCCATAGGAGATAATGTTTTTTCAACATATCTTTACACATAACTCTGTTATTTCTTTGACTCTTGTCTTTTCATATTGTTGCAAACAAATTATTAAAACCATTGTATTTCTTCTGTATATAGTGCAGCCAGAGAAAGATTTGAAAATTTTTGTGATTTTATTAAAAACCAATTAAAATGTTATGAATTTGGATACACATCATCGATAGCATTTTCCCTTGCTGAAGCTCTAGCTAACACAGGAATTCTGCTTACCTTGTCTTCTGCCTTGGGTTACTCTTTAGTATATAGCCATCACAGATTGCTCGTATAAAACCAAAATATAATATTCCATCCAATATCATAATCATTACCAATAACTTATTGTGATTAGCTGCCCTTCTAATGCACTTCCTTAATCTAGTGCTGTATTGGCTTTGCCTCTCTGATCACTAAGCTTGACTTCCATTGTGCATATACATTTCAAATTTGTAATTCCTGTTGTAGAATCTGCAAGGATTCAACAAGTGTTTGTAAATGTCTTGTTGCTCATGTATCTTATTGCACTGAGCGGCCTTTCAAGTTTGCACCATTTTTCTTTCCACAATAAACATAGAGAACAGCTGGTGGGAATGCTTAGACATGCCTTACCCCCACCATCCAACATGCTGCCCTAACTAAGGCTAACCCCTAATACCTGGAAGGTGTGATCCAGGGGAGTAAATAATATAGCAAAATGAAAGTTTGCCCCTTTTATTTCCCAAATCCGGAATAGTTAGTTATGTGCATATGGTGGGGAGCGAGGGACAGAAGCGAAGGGTATAAAAATCCTATCATATTCGGAGTGCTTCCTAAGCCCAGTGACAGGAGATCTGAATATGGTTGCATGGAGACTTGTTCACTCCATGGCCGTACTGCCAACAGGAATGGGAATCCTACCTTTCCATTGTTCTTGAAGAGAATTTTTAAAAGGGATGACTAGAATGAAAGGATAAAAGGACAAGCATCCAATTTGTGTCTTACTGTACTTTAGTCTGAGATTTGTCCCAAAAGCTTGTTTAAAGTCTTTGGTGGGGTTTTTTATTGAATAGTCAATATCATTTTGAAGACTTTGAGTGACAATGATTGCATAGCCTCTTCTGGTGAGCTGTATGAATCTTTGTTTAAATATTTAGCTTATGAAATAATATTCATAAATTGTAATAAGTGGAGCTACAAAAAATTGGGTATTTTCTCCTTCTTCAAAAAGAGTAAATGTTATTCCTTCTCCTAAAGAATTTGTTTAATTCTTATGAAAAGAGCTGAGTTTTCTTGGAACAGAAGCAAGAAGATAAGTAAACTTTCCCAAAGGTAAAATCATCATTCACACTGGATATCCCAGTCTGGTTGAGGTTGGAAGGGACCTTTGGAGGTCATCTTGTCCATCTACTTGCTGCATGTGCAATAGAGTTACTTTGGGGATGTTTGTACTTGTGGAGAATGATCAATGGCTGGTTGACCTCACTAGTTATCAAACAAGCAACGCTATTTTGAAAACTGTTTTACTTTTACCTTGACACATATTTCACTGATTGCAATAAGTAAGAGTAGTGATGAGAAGTTAAAGAGCTTGAAAGGATCCTTTCCATGTGTTCATTTTTACTTTGTACGTCGATGTGAAACATCTCTCTGTAATGTAATTTTATGAGAAGTATAAAGAAATGTGGATGGACACTCTTAGACTCCATGCATGTTTCATTTTTGCTCTCATTAGTGTATCCATTTCTTACTGTCATTGTTATTAAAAAACATTATTGCTTTTGAACTGGTGCATCTCAAAGGCCAAATTAACTGCAATTAACTATAGATGTAAAGTGATTTTTTACTTGCTAAAAATAATTATAATGTAACATTGAGTTTGACCTTGGAGGCTAATTGCATCATTTTAGAAATAACAAAACCCAGAACTTTAACACATTAGCCATAATTTACTCCCTAACACTTAGAAATTGAAATCTTTTAAAGTGTATTTAAATGGACTTTTAATTTTTTTATGCCATCTTGTGTGCTTTATTAGAAGGCAGTAAGGGATCTCAAGGCCAACATTGCTCTGAAGTATGTCAACAGAAACACAAGGCTAATTTAAAAAGGTTTTATTATATTCCTTATAAGAGGTTGAACTATTTATAGAACCCTATGATTCACTTGTAATATAACTCTGTATTCCATCTGTGTAACATCTGTTGTACTTCGCTACTACGCTTCCCTTTTTCTCTGGTTTTGGGGGTTTTTTGGGTGGGGGTTGTGGTTTTTTTTTTTTACCCTTGGTACCTGCTGATCTGGGAAAGGTTGCTTTTCATTACATGTTTATAGAAGTGAGAGAACTTTCATCCTGACTGGAGGCTTTGTGTGTCATTGTACGGTAACTCCCAGAAAAGTACTGAGTGTCAAAAGCGGGGGGTGTGAGGGGGGGATGGAGGTGGGCAGGTGTCAGCAAGCAGTGGTGTCATGGCACAGTGACAGGGTTTAAAGGAGTAAGAATTAAAAAATCGGGAAGAATAGAGAATGATCAAATACAGGCAAATACCTCCTATGAAGGAGATAAGACATAAATTTCTTATAATGCTGGAATTGGTAGAATATTTTGTTCATTAATGTATCTGACTTGCGGTAAAAGAAGCAGTGATGTAAAGTGTGGAAATATTCATAAGCAGGTGTCGTGGTTTAACCCCAGCTGGCAACTAGAACCACGCAGCCACTCGCTTACTCCCCTCACTCCACCCCAAAGGCTGAGAGGAAGAGGGCAAAAAGAAAGGAAGGGAAAGGGAGAAAAAAAACCAACCCTGTGGGTTAAGGTCAAGACAGTTTAATAGAAACAATAACAGAAAAGGAATGACAACAATAATAACAATAATAGTAATGACATCGGTCATTCTCACCACCCAGTGAATTGGCACTGTCCTGAGCAGTGATTGCAGATTCCTGCCTCCTGGCTAACCCCCATTTATATACTAAGCATGACATCTATGGTATGGAATATTTCCTTGGCCATTCCATCGTTCTGTTTATGCTTCTGTGGGAAGCTTAAAAAAGTTCTTGAATAGCGTAAACATCAACTAGCAAGAAGTAAAACCAATAGGTATTATTGACATTCCTTTTACAGCAATCACTAGAAAGAAAATTAACCCTTTCCCAGCTGAAACCAGGGCAGTATCCACCTCTTATTCCGTACCATACGTCATGCCCAGGCCTTATACTTTTCATAGTCACCACCACTTTCCTATCTTTGAAATATATAAATATATACACACATATACAGTTATCATTCCCTTAGTTTGTGGGCTATCCCTCTAAAATGTCCATAGCTCTAACTGTCATAACAGTCTTTCAGGGCAGGAGAGATGGTGTGTGTGGTATTGAATTGTGGCATGCTGCATCTGGAGCTTGCAACTGGTGTATCTGGCATGATCTGTTCCCACAGTCTGTGGACTGAAGATGTCAATCTCGAGAAGGTTGCCAGGTGCCAGCCGCTGAAGCCAATTCTGGTTCCATCCCTGCTGCATTTCGCTCAGTTTCATCAGAGTTCATTCTTCATTAATTTTGGCAATTCTTACTGTAAAACTATTGATATAGCATATAGCAACCATAGTAGCAGTGACATACAGTGGTAAATTAGCAATTAACATCATACAGTTTAATTTACTGGCTATTCTCACACAAAATCAAATCCCCATGAGATATACATCAGACTTCCCCATCCTTTTGCATAACCCACCACATGCACCCAGGTCCTTGAGCAAAAGGAATCCTATGGATGGGTATGTATTTGCCTGTGGCAGGAATAACCCAACTGTTTTCCCTAACACATGTGCACTATGGGAACTTTATCCCCTTCCACAGTATGTAAAAGTTGTGATTGGGCAGGGCCAGATCGATTGGCAGATCCTCTGATGTTAACTATCCAGGTGGCCTTTGCTAAATGTGCATCCCACTGTTTCAAGGTCCCACCACCCATTTATCTCAATGTGGTTTTTAACAGTCAGTTGTATCGTTCGGTCTTCCTGGAGGCTGGTGAACCATAAGGGGCGTGATATACCCACTCAGTGCCATGCTCTTTGGCCCAAGTGTTTATGAGGCACTGTTGCAGGTGGAGTGATTGACTTCACTCATGAGAGAGAAGTAGTGAAATATTTATTAAGGTGAAACAGTGATTTAAAAAAATTAGTAGTAAATGCGACAGTGTTTTACGAGATTCATTGGCAAGGTACACTTGATTATTTACTGCATAGAGGACGGCTGCCAGGAAGACCCTCCCATTGAGTCATGAGGTTCAGGAAGGACCCCCCTTGCTATCTAAACTCCTTCTCAGAGAGGAGTCTGGGTGCAACTGGATCCAGTGCTAGTCCCAGACTTGCTCAATGGTTTATGTTTAAAGGATTATATATGCACGATCAATCCTTTGTATTACTTAGCTAAGATTTCAAAGTTTAGCATGCTATTAGTCACTTACGGAGAATCTGTTGCAGCAAGGAATCTCTCAGCCTCGAGGAGCAGAACCTTAAGGGAGTGTTCCCACTCAAGGGGAGATCCTGGCGTGCAGCCCGCTCCGTACAGAGGAGCTCAAAGGGCTCTAGGGCTGTCCACTATTTATAGAGCAGGATAATTGACCTATAGTCAAATTTTCATGGGAACAAGATATCTAGGTTCCCACTCCAGACAGTGTTTTGGCTGTGTTGCCAGCCATTCCCAAAGTCCAGCTTCACAACTTTGACTGATGGCCATGGCCTGAGCAGGAGCCTGGGGGCGGGGGTGAGGGGGAGGGGAAGAGGAGGAAAACAGGGAGAACACACCGTCACAGGCTCTTTCGGAAATGAGTGCTGTTTTCTTACTCTGTTCTTTCTGGATTGCCCTGTTAACATAAAACTTGCTTTCCAAGGCCCAGGATAGTGTTCAGGTGGTGGCATGGGGCACAGGGGATGTTTCCAGCCATGGTTGCTTCTACCATTATAAGCACATGATGCTTGCCTTGGCAGGTTTGTGGGAGTGTAATGTAATCAGTCTGCCAGTCCTCCCTATATTTGTATTTCAGCCATTGTTTTCCATACCAGAAGTTTTAACTGCTTGGCCTGCTTAATTGCAGTGTATGTTTCAGATTCATAAATAACCTGTGTGATAGTGTCCATGGTCAAGTCCACTCCTTGGTCATGAGTCCATGTATATCTTGCATCTCTTCCCTGATGGCCTGAAGTGTCATGGGCCCACCAAGCTATAAATAATTCACACTAACGTTGCCAGTCCAGATCCACCTGAGCCACGTCAATCTTAGCAGACTGATCCACCTGCTGATTGTTTTCAGGTTCCTCAGTGGCCCAACTTGGGTACATGGGCATCTATGTGATGTACTTGCACAACCAGATTCTCTATCCGGGCAGCAGTATCTTGCCACAGTGGGGCAGCCCAGATGGGTTTGTCTCTGTGCTGCCAATTGCTCTGCTTCCATTCCTGTAACCACCCCCACAGAGCATTTGTCACCATCCATGAGTCAGTACAGAGATAAAGTCCTGGCCATTTTTCTCGTTCAGCAGTCTCTAAAGCCAGTTGGATGGCTTTCACCTCCGCAAACTGGCTCGATTTACCTTGTCCTTCAGAGACTTCTGCAACTCATTATGTAGGACTCCACACAGCAACCTTCCACTTTCAGTATTTTCCTACAATCTAGCAGGATCCATCAATGAACAGGGCATATGTTGTCTCATTTTCTGGTAATTTATTACATACTCTCTTCTGCATCTGTCACCTCCTCCTCTGGTGATACTCCGAAATCTTTCCCTTCTAGCCAGTCCACTATCAATTCCATGATTCCTGGCCAACTGAGGTTTCCTATGTGAGCTTGTTGTGTGATCAGTGTGACCCACTTACTCCATGTAGCATCAGTTGCATGATGTGTAGAGGGGACCCTTTCTTTGAACATCCAGTCCAGCACTGGCAGTCAGGGTGCTAAGAGGAGGTGTGCTTTGGTACCAACCACTTCTGAAGCAGCTCAGACCCCTTCATACACTGCCAATATCTCTTTTTCAGTTGGGGTATAGTGGCTGTCGGATCCTCTGTATCCCCGACTCCAAAACCCTTGGGGGTCAGCCTTGAGCCTCCTCTGGTGTTTTCTGCCAGAGGCTCCAGATAGGTCTGTTATCCCCAGCTGCAGGGATCTTTAACATCTTGGCCTGCCTGGACTGGCCCGAGGGCTACTGCACAAGTGATTTCTTGTTTAATTTGTTCAAAAGTTTGCTCAGGGACCCATTTAAAATTGTTGTTCTTCTGGGTCACTTGGTAGAGAGGGCTTCCAATCAGCCTGTAATTTGGAATATGCATTCTCCAAAACCCTACATCGCCTAAGAAAGCTTGTGCTTCTTTTTCACTAGTTGGTGGAGACATAGCTGCTATTTTGTTGATCACATCCATTGGAATATGATAGTATCCATCTAGGCATTCTGTTCCTAAGAACTGGATCTCCTATGCAAGTCCCTTGACCTCACTTTATTTTATGGCAAAACTGCCCTTCAGAAGGTTTTGGATTATTTTCTTCCTTTTCTCAAAAACTTTTGCTGTGTTGCCCCACACGATGATGTTGTCGTCATTGTATTGTAAGTGTTTTGGAACTTCACCATGTTCCAGCTCAGTCTGGATCAGTCCATGGCAAATGGTAGGGCTGTATTTCCACCCCTGGGGCAGTTGACTCCAAGTGTAGTGGATGCCCCTCCAAGTGAAAGCAAACTTGTGGCCTGCACGGTGCCACCAAAGGGATTGAGAAAAATGCATTAACAGTATCAGTTAAAGCATACCACTTAGCTGCCTTGGACTCCAGTTTGTATTGAAGTTCTAAGCATGTCCAGCATGGCATCAGTCAGCAGCAGTGTAACTTCTTTCAGGCCATGATATTCTGCTGGTAGTCTCCCCTCTCCATTAGACTTCTGTGCTGGCCATATGAAACCAGGATACCAGGTGACCTGATGAAGCATATATTTTTTATGTAACTTAGCAGGTGTCATTAACTTATGTGAGAGCACAGCTCTTTGGATCAGACTTAGATGAAAAGTTAGTTTTGAGATGAGAAACCCAAAATTCCGGTGTCTCCTTCATTGTGCATGGTATATGCTCATCTGGCCCTCACTGCAATCTCCCGTGCTCTGGAGTCACTGTCCCTCAGAAGGTGACACTATATGGTGTCTCTTCAGGGTTCCTAAGCCTGCCTTGCATGAAGTCCCAGTGTGGAAAAGTGATGTTAGTGTTCAACGGGGTATATCTGCTTGAGAGGGAGTATAAGCAAACCTGAAAGAAGGTAAGCACTTTCTGACCCGGATGCTGTGACCCCTCTCCATCATACTATCCACATCCACACTACCATCACCCCCAAAAAAACATGACTCTTACATAGTCACTTTGCCTAAATAAGGGTATGAGTATTCTTATTCATCGTCTGCCAGATTTTTCATGCCTTTCTTTTGAGTTGGTGACTCACCAACACTCATCAGTGTTGCCACTAACTTGAGTTGGCTCCTTTCTGACATATTATGAATGAGTAAGAATGGAAGTTCTGTCAACAGCAATGATAAATTCTTGTATTTTATTTTGCTGATGTTGTTAATCATAATACTACTTTTTGAACAGAAAAGTTGATTATTTTGTGGCTTTAATTTCCAAGTAGATTCTCAATTCTGTGCGGATATAACCACTTGTGAATAACAATATATGAGCTTTGATATTATGATAAATTAAGACTTCACGCATTGTCCAACCACTAGGTAATAAGGGAAACATGGGTTTGTATACCAGAAATATTTGGACCATTTGTCCACCTTTTTGTCCTGATATGAGTAGAATTACTGTGCTTGGTTTGTGTTATCGCTAAGTTAGTCCAAAGAAAATCTGAGGTTCATGGACTTCAACAATGCTTTAGAAAGCAGTGAAGGAAAGCCTGAGAGGAGAAGCTAGGTGTACAGTGCTGGGCTGAGAAAGTGATTGTGGCCATTGCGTTTGAATCTTGAAAGCTGATTATGTTTAATGAACCATTCTGAATTTTCTGTGAAAAGCTTAGGAGCACTTTTCTCTACAGGGTACAAATCTGAGGACTTCTCTAGCAGGAAAATGCCAAGACATTTTATAACAGGATTGATAAAATTGATAGTAATAAATCAGCAGTGGAACATCTAATCTTCTCAGTCTAAATCATTGGTATTCACCCCAAAACTGAAAAGGAACTCAAATATTATGAAATTGCTGACTGCTATGTGTACTGTGTAATGTACAACTTAAATTGACCGTGCGGTGGTAAATGAGACGCTAAGGCTTTTTTTTAAATGGCTCCAGGTATGAATCAAAAAGTCATATAGTACTTTTTGACTTCTAGAAAACCAGAAGAAATTATAATAAAAACTTGAGTTTGTAAATTAATGGAAATATATTATTATAGAAGAGGCAATAGTTTTAGCAGAACAAAGCCATGCCTCATTACTCTGTTCAAATTCTTTGAAGGAATCATTGAGCATTTGGATAGCAGGATTCCAACCATGTGTGTCTATGTCTTCATTAATGTTTTGCTTTGGATCAGCAGTACTGTTTTAAAGAATTCCTTGGTGCTTCTCATTTACTGCTTCTAGATGATCTTTGAGGTCCCTTCCAACCCTAACCATTCTATGATTCTATGATTCTATGATTGAACTCTAAGAGTGGTTTTTGGGAGTTTAAAATAGATTTCATTTTGGAACATACAGAAGCTCCACTCCAGGTACCATCAAAGACACTTGCACCCCAGATGGTGAGGTGACCTCTGAGTCCAAAGCTGTGTTAGGTCTCACAGACAGTTTTAGACCACGTTGGAGGGCCTGTTCAGTCTTGGGCACAAGTTTAAATTTTATCAGAAAAATCCTTTTGAACAACATAGGGTGTAAGTGTAGGGGTCATACTTCCAATTGCTTAATTGCTTTAATTTGACAAAAAGAGATCAGTAGATTTTTTCTTCTTTTTTTTTTTTTTTTTTTTTTTAATTTGCTTACTAATATGGACATAGCTTTGGAATACTTTCAACAAGGTCTGTCACTGAAAATGCGAAGGAAATTTGTCATAAGAAGGAAGGTCTTTTTTGAGATTATTAACTTACAGACCCGACATAGATGACAAAAAAGGGGGCCAATTTTCAGGAGTGAAGGAGATTACCAGTAGGATTCACCAGATGTCTCTTACAGCAGCAGCATTATTCAACATATTAGTAGAAGTTGTGGAAAAGTATTTCAGCAACAAATTATTCTGTTGATGCAGAGCTGTTAAGAATGTTCATAATAAAAACAAACCACAAAGGATGGTAGAAATGGTTTTTAAAAGAGAAAAGGTGGGGGGAACGGTAGTGTAACATTTTCTACATGAGGGTAACCATAATTATGGAGTAGATTCTGTACAAAAGTCTGTACAAGAAAGGACTGGTTGGTGTAGGAGTCTTTCAGAGACTATGAAAAAGAAAACTGAAGGGAAATATCTTCAAGGTCTATGCAATCACACCAAGAGCAGAAAATATGAGCAGAGAAAAATTATCCACTCTTTCCTACAGCATCAGGAGGAGGAAATACTTCAGAAAATAATTGAGGGAGATTTAAATAAAACTATATATTTGTAATCATCACATATTTAAATCATTGCCGCCATTGTTCCTGAATGCATTTTTTTGTATGAAAATTGTTCAAAATATAGGAAACCATAAAAATTGGAAGGCTGACAAGACCTACTAAACACATTAAGGATGTACAATTATGATTCGAGAAGTTTCTGCTTAAGGAATATGCTTGAGTTCCCCTTTCCATCCTTCCGCTTTTATGATCTTGTTCCCAGCTGCCTGGACAAAGTTGTGAATATATGGTGATAAATACTGATGCCAGGAAATTGGCTCATACTAATTCTTTCAAAAATTGTAATACACTGACTTGTACCCAGCAAGAGGCATTGAAATGAAAAGTGGAAAGCTCCTTTTTCCCATCCCAGTGTTCTTCATATATAACTAGATAATTGATCTTGTAGGCATGTCTGCTTTTGTTTAACATCACATTAATTCAGTTAAACCAGCCATTATGAAAATTTAAACTTTAGCTTTCAAACTGCAAGCTGGCAAATAATGCCTGGCAAGCCTGCAGTTACCAAGAGTTACGCAAATGATAACCACTGTCTCATAAAAGAAGGAAGATAGATACTAAAAGGGATTGAGTATAAACTAATCTGAAAACTTTTTTGATTTTTTTTTAGTACTTGGATCACAGACTTTCCATAAATTTTTATTTGCAGGTGTTCACAAGCAAGAAAACAGTCATGTTCAAACAAGTATCATTAATTTATTTATTTATGCTGTGTGGTAGTCTCAGGAACTTTATTTGTATAAGTCTGAAAGATACTCTTGTTTTTGAGCTCCTGCTTTTAGTGATTTTGATGTGAAAGTATATATAGACTAGGTCCACAAGGCATTCATTATTTCATAGTTCTAATTTTGTTTACTGACCGCAACGTTTGTGTCCAGCAAAAACAATCTCAATGAAATGATCCACTTCAGTCCTGAATATTGGCTGCCAAGATCTAAATTCTTATGAAAAAAAAAAATTATTTCTAAAAAAAATATCTTAGTGTGAGGTTACCATAAAGTTAAAGAACAACAAAAAAAAAACCCAAACAAGGGCTGCCTTACCCTCAATTTCGTGTGTTGTTTGGTTGTGGTTTTTTCAGGTTTGCATGCCTAAAAATGTTTAATCTTACTATGCTCAAAATCTGCAAAATAAAAGATTAGTTTCTTAAACTGTCATGGTAATCTTATCCAGGAAAATTGTTACTTTAAAGCAGTTTCAAGCCAGCACTTTTAATCATATTTAAAATACTGTTATGGGAGGGAGGGATGCAGAATCTGTACACGCAGTATATAGGCCCATGGTTGTGTCATTCTTTCAGAATAAAATACAGGAGTCAGAATTTGAAAAAGTATAGCCAGAAAGGTAATGTTATTAGCATCTTTTTAAAGATTCCACTACTTTCATTGCATAACAGGTTTTGTATTGCTGCTGCTGCATCTTGTGATTTTCCTGTGTGATTGATGTCATTCTCTGTGCTTTATGTAGCTCTAATGCTTCTATTATACAAGTGGCTGTGAATATGTCACTATTTATGGTCCTAAAGAATGTGAGGTTGTCCATATAATAAAGGCACTGCATACAGTGTCTCCTGTAAGTATTGCCCATGATATTTTTTTGCAGAAAGAAGAAAAGTCGACAGAAATTGATGTAAGTCACTGAATCCCATTACTGTCCTCTACTGCAGAATGCATGGCTCTTGGTCTTTCTCTTGCCTTTATTCCATTTTCTCAGCTATTAGATTTGTCCCTTTCCTAGAAAAATAAACTGGTTGACGTAAGGGAAAAAAGACACTAACAGGTTCTCCTAGTTGAATTTCTTATAAATGATTTACTTTCTGATCCCTTTCCTCCCTCACAGGAATAATCTGTAGGAAATGCAATGTCACAGCCCTGAAATTGATACATAGCATAATCTAATGGCTATTTATTGGATGGATGTCTGCAGTGGCAGAAAGTCTGCCACTTTCTTTACTCAGCTCTCATGTTATTACTGATTCTGACTTCTTCCCATGATCAACAAGGCTCACTGACATAACACTGTTTAAAAGTTCCAAAATAGGAAATGTATTGTCACATGGAATGTCAGTTTTTTATCCCTCTGATACATATATTTTATCTCCTAACTGAGATGAAAAGTGCCAATACAAGTCTCTTCCAGAATTGATACCTAGATTCTGATACCAAGAACATTGCAGATGCAATGTGTATGATAGGTAAAGACAGCTAAGAAGACAGTGAGAGAGAATAAAACTAAGAGTAATAATTTTAAAGTTCCTATAATCACAGTATTAAGTGTAACAGAGAATAGGAGGAAACACCTCGAAGCAAAAAATTTCATGATGGTAGAGTAGCAAGGTCATTGATATCTCTAGAGTTACTGAATCGCATGCTTTCTGTAACTGAACATGCAAATATTTTGCCCTTGAACTATTGTCCTGAATACAACCAAAAGAAAATTAAAGACTATTTACCATAAATACTTCATTTTCAGAACAGTGGAGATGCTTCATATATTGAGAGAAATATAGCTGTGCAAGTACAGCTAACATGTTTATCCTCCCTCAAAAAGCTTTAAAAATTGCTTTATGCATTTGAGGACAGTATTCTTTTGCTTTTTGTTGTTGCAGGCTTTGAACACAGAAAATAACACATAGGAGAATCAAGAAATATATGGGTTATATTGAATAAAAGAAATAGATTTATTATCTCCATGTGTCATTGTCAGATGTTTTTTCAAGGTGTATCACTGTCATAGGACTTTCCTGAGTCTTTTCCAATTTGACAGTGTAATCTTTCCAAAAAATGATACTGAATTTGGAGCTTTAAAGATGGATGCAGCTGCAGTCCAGATGTGGCATTTAAAAAGTCTCTCTCTTCTGCTACACATCAAGGAGTGTATAGCAGAAATTAAGAAGAAAAGACAATAGCTTCCTTATCATTTTTGATAAATCTGTCTTTTGGGGTCCCACAATAGTCTTAGTAATGACAAATGCAGATGTAATAATTTCTGTGTTCCTTGGTATTATACCATGTATAAAGTCAGGGGTCATACTCACTCTCTTAGTTGTAGCACAACATGGGAACCACATATATACTGTGAATCCTAAGTACTTTTTCAGTGTCTCTATATTTCTCAGTTCCGTCTTCCATTTGTAAATACAGTAAATTTACCTTGCTGGCTGTATTAAAATGCACATTTTTCAAATGAGTTGTCCTGGGTTGAGAGACAAAGGACTAACTTTTCTTCTAATACTGGGGAAAATTGCACTTTTAGAAGACTCTAGTGTCTGAATTTGTGAAAATATTTACTTTATAGCCAGCCAGGCTTTGGGGGATTCATGGTCTCAGTGTTTTCAAGCCTTGCCAGGCACAGGGACAAGGAGGATCAAGGCCTGGGCATTTGACCCAGGCTGGCCAACAGGATTATTTCATACCATGAACGTCACATTCAATATAAATTAGAAAAGTTTGCTGCGTAGCTCTCTCTCCCTTGATGGCGGTGGGTCCAGACAACCCACTGCCCCGGTGCTAGACCCCTGAGGCCTTCCCTTCCTCCTGAAGCCATTGCGTTTGCAGCATCCGACATTTGCTGTCGCTGCTGGGAGTGCACAGCTTCCTGCTGATAGAATTGGCTGAGTATTATTCTTGTATATCTTATATCAGTATAAGGATTAATACTGGTTCTTTAGTATTATTGTTAATTATTTAGTCTTAGTCTGTTAAATCTATTTATATTTCAACCCTTGTGTTTCTTTGTATTTCCCAATTTCCCTTTCTGGGTGGGGAGGGGTCGTCGGGTGATAGAATAATTGTCTAAATGACAACAGATTGTTATGGGTTTTCTCAAACCATAATATGAGTCCATGATACTGACAAATTAGATTGGGAGAGTACCTGGAGGCTCAAATTGAGGCTAAAATTTAATAGATTAATTTAGTTTTATAGTATTTTGGATTTCAATATTAGATTTGAACTAGCTTATTACTGGTTTTCACTACGTAAATGATTTGTTTGTGCATTTCATCTGCAGTGGTTTTATATTCTTGTCAAAGACAAAGCCAGTTGATATGCTGAACCATAAATAACTTTATAAAGGATCTTTTCTTTGTGTGCTTGGTACAATCAAATAGCCTCATTTTCCTTCCATTCAGAATTTACTGTAAGAAAATTCTTGGCAAAATATCAGAGAGATTTCTAGTTTGGCTGTGCTTTACTTAAGGGTCTAGCATGTGGAGTAGTGCTGTACCTGGTTCAGCCAAGATTCTCTTGTTACTGTTGTTGAATTTGGTCCACTAAGATGCCTTTTGCTACCTTGTGTTTAGGTAATACAGGGATGCAGCCACTGGATACAGAGCTGCAAACATTTTTAGAAATTACCCAGTTGATGGAGGCTATTGTGTCTTAGCTTTCCAAGAAAAAAAACCCTCTTGATTAACAGGAATTTGATAAGGCCATGAAAAGTATTATTAAGGTTAATATAATTTGTACAAGACCTATTCGTAAACATCTCTTAATGTGTGAATACACACAGATGTCTTATTATGTGAATGCTGTTTGACACTGCATATATTTTTTTTTACATACTTTTGCCCCTATGCGAAATAAAGGAAGGTAATTCACTGCAGATCTGAGAGTTAAACCTGCAGGACATGCTGATGATCTGAAGAGATCACTGATGATGTTACTTTCACTATACTTCTTAATGGATGATGGATAAAGTAT
The DNA here is from genome assembly GCF_001431845.1 of Calidris pugnax. NCBI lineage: Eukaryota > Metazoa > Chordata > Aves > Charadriiformes > Scolopacidae > Calidris > Calidris pugnax. The sequence continues at coordinate 947,593 of NW_015090989.1, read as the reverse complement.
TTGAGCTTACTTACAGTATCTCTTGTACTAAAGTCATCTCAGAAAGCCCTGAAGTTTATGGTTCAGCACTTGCTTATTGGAAAATACACAAATAATGTATCATGTCTCTATTTTTTTCATTAGGTTCTGACAGAGACACAAAGTTCTTTTGGGAAATAGTTTCACAATTAATTGCCTTTCCAGAAAATTTGAAATAGAAGCTTATTATTTTATAATTTGACAAGCTTAACTGGTGGCATTTTCTGTAATGTGTTGTCACCTTTGCAACACTTCAGACCTCTTGGTTGAAGTATTAAATACAAATAGCTTTGATTGTCTTTCAAAGTGTTTTGTGTTTTCCTTCCAGTGTTGTGCATTTTAAATGAAGGATATTAGATAAACGTATTATCCTGCATACATTACTGCTTGTCATACTTAAGTTAAATTCACTGTCTCTGTTCCTGAACACAGTCTGATCTGTAGTACCGCACTCAGGAAAAAAACATGGTAGGCACTGCTGCTAGCTTGAAATAATTTAAATAATTCTTGAACATCAGGCCTTTCACCTTCACTGAATTTCGAGATAAAATGTCTGTCTTAAATGTCAAAGAATAAGGAAAAAAAAGAAGCTAAGTCTATCAAAATCTTGGGTTTTTTTTTTTACCTTGAAATGCAACTGAAATGCTCAAATCCATTCCATTCCATCTGCATGGTCATATGACACACAAAGCTCAACCATATTAAATTCAAAGGCTTATTGTTTCTAATTCTATATACTGGCCAAAGAAATTGCTGAGGTCGCACCTTTGGTTTAAGATATAGCTGCCTCTCTGGCAGAGGTATGTTTTGTGGTGATGTAGAAAACTATTCTTCCTGAGTGATCCTAACAATATTTGTGAAAGGTCCAGTGTTGTTTTAACGACTGCTTATGTTCCCTGTGCTTCTCTGAGCATACCTATGAAATTAGGGCTTATGCTTCTTTGCACCATAGAATAATTTGTTGTTATACCAGTAAAGCATTGGTGCTGTAAGCGTACTGGGGCTCTTCACTAGTTGCTTATTGATCAAGAGGCTGGGGCATCTTAGCTAGTTTCTCAGTGACGAGTATGCATTTTTTGGTCAGCACAATTTACTCTGTTATCAGCAGCACCAACTACTTGTACAGTATACTGTGTACTGTGTGTACTGTACTGTGTACTGTACAATTTTACTTATACAGTAAAATTCATATTATAGGTATAATAATAAAAGTAAATAACATTTATATTATTTAATATATACATATAATGCAATAATATATAACAATAAGTACTATAGTAATAGAGATAATATAAATTTTATAGAGAGAGACACACAGAGTTGTCTGGTTTATATTATTTATTGGCAAAGCAGGAGTCATCCCTAAGGTGCTTTTGGTAGCTTAGTATTTGAGAAAGCTGGCATAATGGCAGCTCTTCTACTAGATGGTATTCTATCATTATTGTTTTTTTCCAGAGAGCTTTAATTATAATCCAGACATTTCAATTGCTGTGGGTGGAAACTTGGCAGGTAGAATATTACTGCAGGACCAATTTACCCTTCCAATTTTTGAAAATACTGGTTTAGATGCATTTGTTAAATTGTTGAACCATCAGTTTAGTTGTGGTGGTTTTTTTAATATCATGTTATTAAAGACTCTTTAAAATTTAAAATTAAGAGGCAATATTTAGCATGTCATCTGAATGACTGAAACTGGTGCAAAGTAGTGAGGAAGTGGAGAGTATTGATTCTATATGGAGTGAGGGTGTCCACTAAAAGTTAACTTGGCTATAAACCTCCAGAAAAGATAGTAAAGAGATTTTTTTCCATGTGTTGACCAAATAGCCAGTTAAGACTAATTTGTAATTCTTAGAACTTGGGGCTTTCAGATCTCTAAGGTAGGGAGGATTGTTACCAGAAAATAGTTTGCTCTAGTGAAATAAACACTGGTGAGTTGTCTATTACATAGGAATATATATATATAGAGAGAGAGGATTCATCATCTTAGACAATAAGATGTAATTTCATAAGACCAAATAGCTTCTTCAGCTGATAATTGGAGTGCCTGTATAAACTTTACTAATTGCTAGGTGGATGGTTTAGTTTGCTTCATCCTCAGTAGTGCACAGTATTTGAGTATGTGCTCAAATGATTCATGTACCAAAAAGAAAATGATTCATGTACCAAAAAGAAAAGAAAGAAAATTCTTCTTAGCAAGTATTGTATATCAACAGTCATTCTTACTCAGAGCTGCCTGGAGCTTCTTCTGCAGTTTTGAGATTCCAGCTAGAGCTCATGACTCCTGTGCCTAACTTTCAGTGTTACAGGAGCTAATGACAATTCCAGTCTCGTTTTTATTTTCATGAGTTTTCCTGAATATCGTCTATAAAAGGATTCTTGGCTGAAGCATATTCATTTTCTTTTCACGGACTTCTCCAATATGGTCAAATGAAATTGCATGGGATCTTTTAGAGGGAAGGGCATTCACATCTGGGACATGAAGCAGTGCAAGATCTGTCCTTTTGCTGGAAGATCTTCCATGGGCTTCCCAGAAGTCTTCATCTAAATCTTTATATCCTGAACCCATTTTCAGTATCACCGTGCCTTCTAGTAAGGATTTTGTCTGATGCTCCAATGTGTTTCCAGTACAGTTTTTTTGCGTTATACCATTGCTGAAAATAGTATCAGTAGTGTGCTTGCTTGCTGATTATCTATGACCTCTACCAATACCAATGATGTCTCTTATTAAAATAAATCCTTTTGATTCTATTCTTTTGGAAATGTTTCCATTGAGATTTGCCCATTAAAATATGAAAGAACCCTAACATTTGAATTAATGAAGCTGAGTCCTTGTATCCAGACTACATAGTTTTGCAAAAGCAGTTTCTGGAGTCTTTGCTTCATTAAGGACCTTTAAAATATTAAGCACTGACACAGACCGATCTGAATACCTCAGAGGCACATGAATTTGTATTAAGACTAAGCTTAAAATCTTCAAACAGCTTTTCCTACTTCCCTATAAAAAGAGATACAGCATGGCAGGCCAGATTTAAACCTAGGAAACAAAAGACTTCAAAATAAAGCTTTTCACCATACTTCAGCTAAATTTTTTGCACTGTACATTGCATCATAATTAGGGGATGATTGATCTACAGCTAGGTTATACTGACTGACAGACTTTGAAAGATGTGAAGTTTGCCTGATAACAGTGGGTCACAGTGGGTTTCAAGTGAGTGGATTTAATTTTCTATATGGCATAAAAAACACAGTCAAAAAACTACCTCGTGTATGTGTGTAAACAACACTATAGTATTTTTAATGAAATATTAAAGGGCTTTAACTACAAAAAGCCAAGGACTGCCTTTCCTGAAGCCTTCTTTTCTCACATCTCGGGTTTGTTCACTAGGCCACAATGTGCTGTGTAACCAGCCAGAACTGTTTTTCTTTCCATTCTCAAAACTGCTGTTCTTATTGGAACTTGTCTAGTGGGGGAAGGCATGACAACTGTGCAAGTTAGCAATGAGAATAATATATATATCCTTCAGACTGACCCAAATGCTCTGCAGACTCTGTACTCCTTATCAACACCATCATGATCTTGTACTTTTTTTGATCAATTGACTTTTATCATTTTACAGTCTCTTTTAAAAACATAAGACAAGCTTACAAATTTTCTTGGTAGATGTTTACTGTTCACTTACTTTTTTAGGTTAAGATGTTTGAAGCAGGCCAATATGAGAACAGCTGCAGAGGGCTGAGGGATATTCTTAAAATATTTTTCTAAGAAACTTTATCACCATCATGAGCAGTATTTGATTCAGGCAGACAAAACAGAAAATGCTTTCCCTTCACCTAGTCAAAAATATTCATCACTTCACTTTGCTCAGTATTTTAAGGCCTGAATTTAAAAGTGTGATTGCCTCCAGGTTTTGCACAGAAGGAATTTTAAAGCATTTTGAATTACTGGGAAGCAGAGTATTCATACAGTAGGTATTTGCTTCATAAACTGCTGTCATGAATGAGAAGAGAGGAAGAAACACTATTCAGAGCATTAAATTATTCTTTTTTCCTCAAAAATGTCAACAAATATTGAAGAAAATGGTCCAGAAACACTCTCTTCATTTTAAAAGCCCTTGCAATACTCAGTTTCCAAGGAAGGATTTTAAAATGGTACAGCATGCAACCGTTTTGTTTATTTACATACTTCTCTCTCTCACCACCTTTCATGGTAACCCCCAAATGTTTTTATCTGCAGATTCACTTTTTTTTAATTATTTTTTTATTTTTTCATTCTGTATTCTGCTGTCTAAAACAGGGCTGCCAGGTTATGAGTTTGAGCTGCCAAAGCACTTAGGCAGCTCAAGTCTGGCTCTGGGGACCTGGCTATGGCAGGTATCCAGTGGAAGAGGACATCAGTATGGGGCTTTTGTATCATTTGAATCCCCAATGAGTGAGGACTCTACAACTCTACAGCACTCCTCTTTTATCATCATAGCCCTCTGCTGGGGAAGCACACGCACAGCTTTTAGACTTTCAGCACTATTGGGTACATAGAAATAATATTAAGATGCCCAGCCATATAAAGACTTCAGTATATAATTTACAGATTAAGTTTATATGGCCATCATGATCTTGACTAGTAAGAATTTTAAGAGGTGATCAGGTATTATCTTCAGAAGAATGCTGCACAGGGAGAAGGATAGGTTTCACTTTCCATTTATAAAACAAAACTTTCCCAGAAAAGATAGTATGCTGGTTTCAAGTGATATGAGATGTTGATACAGATGTTGATGACCCAAGAAGGCTTTCAGCACATCTAACGTTCTCCCCTTACGTTCTGCCAAAATACACACTGGTGGGTCTTAATCCTGTAGTGTAAGATATAAACAGGCATTATCTCCATTTTAATGTCTAACCATAAAGACGCGAATTTAAGGTAAAGACACTTATGTGGAATTCTTGGGCATTTTGAATTTTTATTTAATTTGTCATTGCTCTTTGAATCTACTCTCAGTGATCTGATGAATGGGACAATACTGTCCCCACTCAGTGGCATTACTAAGAAATTCCCAAACATTTGGAAAAAAAAATCAGACGAAAAATAACATCTCGGTCTGTAGCTTGTATCTGTAGTAATCATTTGTATCCCATAAAAATAGCATGGACCCACTTTTCAGTCAAAAAAAAACCCCAAACAAAATGATGAAACAAAAAAGGAGGAAAGTGAACCACATCTAATGTCTGTGCAGTGAACCCATTTCTATTACATTGTTAGAGCATGATGAAGTAGCTGTGAGATGCAGACTATATCAGAGAGGACTTTAGACAGAAACAATGTAGATGCAAAATGGGAGCTTCTAAGTCCTTACTAATGAAACTAGTATAAAATCTTGACATTATTTTGCCTACCAATCAGGAAAATACAGTTCATTATCATGTCTAATCCTAAAGGCAGGTACAGCTTTCCCCCTATAGGAAATTGTGTAGTTAAACAAGTCTAACATGTTTTGCAGGGTTGAAACTTTCACACGTTATGTGAATTTCTGTAGAAAATACGAGAGGAACATCAGTGAGACTGTATTGTTCTCTTCAGGTCTGAATGAAATACTGTAAAGGTGTTGCTACACGTTGACTTGAAAAGTGACTCATATACAGATATTTTATACAAACTTGAGATTTAAAACTGGAGCAGGTTCATATCCAATAGAAAACATCCAGATGTCCTGCAGTTTTTGTTATAGGATTCTTGATGTATCTGGCTTGCAGTCATCATCATCATCACAGTATGCCTCTTAGTTGCAAACAGAGTTCTCAATGCTGACAGGAACATAAAGCCAAAACTTGGACTTCAGGAACATATGTTTTCATCAAAGGAATCAAGCCAGTGGGAAACCCGTGTTACTTGATATTTGGTTTTGGGCTCTTCAGGACATTACTTCTTGTGTACATGTTCTGAGCATAGTAAAATATGTTTGTAGTGTTTGACGGAAGTCTTTCCATGCTGGAGGAATACTAGCAAATGCTAAAAGTAATAAAGGCCAGTTAATCATATTATAATGTTGTAGCACCATACCTCCTTACAGAGGTATGTATGTTTACCTCTTTACAGAGGTGAACTCTCCTGCCAGAGCTAGTGGATTGATCTGTCAGAACAGTATCATGCTGTCCCCAGAAGATCTTCCTTAATTGTAGTGTTTTCCAAACAATTTAAACTGTCTTTAGTTCCTTCTTTTCTTCCACTTTTTTGTTTGGCTGTTGCATGTTGGTGGGCTCTTTCTTACAGAAATTAAAATGCTGGCAGGGTATATATTTCTTTGCCACTGACTGATGAGCACTGTGATATGTAGGTGGTTTCTTGAGGATGAGAGTGCTTTTGTGTAAAAGTGGTGAGTTTTCTTTCTTCAGAAACACTTTGATATTGCCAATTAGTAGCTGTGAGGAAGTTTGTTTTCGAGAGGCATTGGCACAAACAGTTGGAATTTATAATTATATTCTTCAAAGCCTCGTAATAGGTAATACTAATTTGATAGAACTCATACAGTGAATGAAACAAACCTCTTTCATAGCCTCCTTCTCTCTGAATTATTACTGAAGATATTCAGATACCGTATTTGATGCAATTTCAGGGTGGGAGAGATTGCATAGGCAACTTAGGGTTTTCTCTGTTTATAATTTTCAGCTAGTTAATGCTTCAAGTTTTAAGATCCTGCTGTCAAGACAAAGGTTTGGCACTGTAGTTTACTGGACAGTAAAAGATATTCAAATGGTTATGCAAGTGTGCATATTTATAATTTCTGTGAGTTTCACATTACAGATTTGGGAATACTCAGATTCCAAGATGTCATTAGTAAGCTAAGGTTACGATTGTTAATTTTTTTTTTAAAAAGGACTATTTTCTTAAATCACATACATTTAGAAATCTTGGCTCCATTAAGCAAACTAACTGTAGAAAGTAAAAATGAGATAGTATGATATGTCATTGGAGATTTAGCAGTGAATCTTTAGTTGGTTGCCTATTTGAAAACTGATGTTTAAGACTCTCAAAATAAGACACATTGTTAAAAAACTTTATTTTCTCAGAAAATCTGTTGGTGAATTAGAAAAAAATGTGATAATGTTCGAAGTTGTGCCAGGGTAGATGTTTGTCAAAGTGGATGCAGTATTCAAGATGGATTTGCTGGGGCCCTGGAATATACATATTGAACACCTGTCATCCCTAAATGTGAAGTCCTAGAGGGTAATTTGAAGGACGTGGAACAAAGGTATGTTATGGAAAAAACAGGTCAGGCCCCATAGCTAAAAACTATGGACAGCTGCAAGTTTAGTTTACAAATATAGAAAAGTGCTATGGTAAAAACAAAGGTTGTTGAGCTGTTTCCAGCAGTGTCCAAAAGCAGAAGATTAAGAAAAAATATATCAGCAGAGTAAACATACCACAATTTATTTTTTCCCATAACTTTGCAGTCTCCAACAGTCGCAAGTCAGGGATTTTCTGATCCACCAATGGTTTTGAGGGCTTAATACCTTTTAGTGAATTCCTATTCTGTGAACTTGCATGCAAGTCCTTAAATTCAGGTCACCTTTAGCATCTGCAGCCTTCTGTTGGCAAAGGCTTCCATAGCTTTGCTACATATTTGGTGAAAAAACGCTTCCTTCTGGCTGTGCTGCAGCTGCTACCTGCTAGCTTCATCCCAGGATTCCCCAGCTTCTTTTAGTGGATGATGCAATGTGCGATTAAACACTCTCCACCCATGACATCACTTATGACTGCACAGATCTTTTAAAAATACTGCAGCCCTGAGCTGCTTGCCTTTTCTCATGTAGGAGGGTGACTGACCAGCTCCTTGTTCTGCTGGTTCAATCTTTGTATCTCACTTTGAAGTCCATAAGCTAGCAGAGTGATATATGCATCTGTCCCTGCCAGTTGCCTGCCTTTGCATGTGGGATTCTGCTATCATTAGAGGTAATTTGTTGCAAAGTATAGTCAGTTCACAAAAGAGTGATTTGATTTATGACAAAATAGTAATCCATTTCAATTATTCATTAGTTTAGTTCACTGGTTTGTAGCTTGGAGGCAGACTAATGTTTCACATATAGGAGGAATAATACTAAAAATGTTTTAAAACTAGTTCTGGTACTACAGAGGATTTGTATTTTGAGTTTGTTGGAATAGGTCTTACATAAAATGTGAAACTGGAGGGTTTCATATGCATCTTGTTACATTTAGGATTGTCTTAGGAGGTCTCAGGCATATTTATTCCCCCTTCTTAGGTTCACTTTATTAATTACCTATTTGAAAACAGCCCTACAAAAATTGTTTTCTTCTGCTAGCTTCCTTAAGTATGTCCATACTTATTAATCCATTTAAAATTATGATGGTTATTTGTAGACTGACATTTAGCATGTAGGAAGACCTTTGGCTTACTTGTCATCTAAAATCTGAAATATTCCAGCCCCAAGATCCAGGCTTGTAAAAATTATTCAGGTGAAACTTGAACTTTAATATATTTTTTATTTTAAAAAATCTGTGCTGTATACTGCATTAACTGTCTTGCTTCAAGAAACATGCTCCCACTAACTAGGAGTTAGGATCCTGATTTATTTTATAGGCAGCATGCAGCACTTACTTAAAATAATTCTGTCAAAAAAGATAATAGAATCATGGAATAGTTGCGTTTATGAGGGACCTCTGGAGCTTAATACATGGTCAAATTAGATCCTGTAATTTAGGGCCTTGTCCACTCGTGTCTTGAGTATCTCCAGTAATCACTGAATTTGTGTTCCTCAAGACCAACACTGGAGTTCTTTTAATTGTTCTGTTCATTTTTCTCAGGGTCTTCTGGTCACTTTTGTAGGAGCTGCAACTGACCTTCACATTCCTGACATGTCCCTTAGTCCCCAAGACTCTGGTTTAAACACAGTTACCATCTTAACCTGTCACACAAGATTTACGTGCTGTGTTACAGAACAGTAATTCTGTTCTTTTAGGGTGCTAAGTTATCCACTACCCACTGTCAGTGAAATGAGCCTTAACATGTTTTCTGTGTGGATGTGAAACCACATGGACATTAAAGAGGTCTTGAGATTATATTTAGTTCTGTAGAGAAAGATAATCTAAGAGTTTGGAGCACTATATACTCTCATAGCCATCCAGGTAGAAGTATACCCACCATTATTTTTTAACCGAGGCAGCACATAAGGATCATTCCATCTTGAAAATTGTGAGCTTTGATCATAAACGTTATAGTCCTTTTAAGGAGGACTTAATTAACATAAGGTAGATTATTGAGAAAGGTCTGTGTCCCATGCATTTAAATGTATGTGTTTTAAATGATTTGCAGTAAGCTCAAAATCAGTTACTTTTTACTGGAGCTCTTGAGACAGTTTTTCCGAAACATCAGTGAACAATGAAACAGGATAGAGAGCAGGTTTTTGAATAAATAGCAAGCTATTAGTTGAAACACCTCTTAAATTTTAAAATGCGCACTTGATTACTGATACCTTTTCAATTCATTGTGCATCCATTTTAGCTGATTAAAAGCACATAAACACAATTTTAAAATGGGAAACAATCAGGTTTCTATTGAAACATTCTTTATATAATCTCAATTTTTCATAGTTTTTGCATTTAAGATATATTTTATACACTTTAGAAATTAACATGTTGGTGGGCTCTTTCTTACAGAAATTAAAATGCTGGCAGGGTATATATTTCTTTGCCACTGACTGATGAGCACTGTGATATGTAGGTGGTTTCTTGAGGATGAGAGTGCTTTTGTGTAAAAGTGGTGAGTTTTCTTTCTTCAGAAACACTTTGATATTGCCAATTAGTAGCTGTGAGGAAGTTTGTTTTCGAGAGGCATTGGCACAAACAGTTGGAATTTATAATTATATTCTTCAAAGCCTCGTAATAGGTAATACTAATTTGATAGAACTCATACAGTGAATGAAACAAACCTCTTTCATAGCCTCCTTCTCTCTGAATTATTACTGAAGATATTCAGATACCGTATTTGATGCAATTTCAGGGTGGGAGAGATTGCATAGGCAACTTAGGGTTTTCTCTGTTTATAATTTTCAGCTAGTTAATGCTTCAAGTTTTAAGATCCTGCTGTCAAGACAAAGGTTTGGCACTGTAGTTTACTGGACAGTAAAAGATATTCAAATGGTTATGCAAGTGTGCATATTTATAATTTCTGTGAGTTTCACATTACAGATTTGGGAATACTCAGATTCCAAGATGTCATTAGTAAGCTAAGGTTACGATTGTTAATTTTTTTTTTAAAAAGGACTATTTTCTTAAATCACATACATTTAGAAATCTTGGCTCCATTAAGCAAACTAACTGTAGAAAGTAAAAATGAGATAGTATGATATGTCATTGGAGATTTAGCAGTGAATCTTTAGTTGGTTGCCTATTTGAAAACTGATGTTTAAGACTCTCAAAATAAGACACATTGTTAAAAAACTTTATTTTCTCAGAAAATCTGTTGGTGAATTAGAAAAAAATGTGATAATGTTCGAAGTTGTGCCAGGGTAGATGTTTGTCAAAGTGGATGCAGTATTCAAGATGGATTTGCTGGGGCCCTGGAATATACATATTGAACACCTGTCATCCCTAAATGTGAAGTCCTAGAGGGTAATTTGAAGGACGTGGAACAAAGGTATGTTATGGAAAAAACAGGTCAGGCCCCATAGCTAAAAACTATGGACAGCTGCAAGTTTAGTTTACAAATATAGAAAAGTGCTATGGTAAAAACAAAGGTTGTTGAGCTGTTTCCAGCAGTGTCCAAAAGCAGAAGATTAAGAAAAAATATATCAGCAGAGTAAACATACCACAATTTATTTTTTCCCATAACTTTGCAGTCTCCAACAGTCGCAAGTCAGGGATTTTCTGATCCACCAATGGTTTTGAGGGCTTAATACCTTTTAGTGAATTCCTATTCTGTGAACTTGCATGCAAGTCCTTAAATTCAGGTCACCTTTAGCATCTGCAGCCTTCTGTTGGCAAAGGCTTCCATAGCTTTGCTACATATTTGGTGAAAAAACGCTTCCTTCTGGCTGTGCTGCAGCTGCTACCTGCTAGCTTCATCCCAGGATTCCCCAGCTTCTTTTAGTGGATGATGCAATGTGCGATTAAACACTCTCCACCCATGACATCACTTATGACTGCACAGATCTTTTAAAAATACTGCAGCCCTGAGCTGCTTGCCTTTTCTCATGTAGGAGGGTGACTGACCAGCTCCTTGTTCTGCTGGTTCAATCTTTGTATCTCACTTTGAAGTCCATAAGCTAGCAGAGTGATATATGCATCTGTCCCTGCCAGTTGCCTGCCTTTGCATGTGGGATTCTGCTATCATTAGAGGTAATTTGTTGCAAAGTATAGTCAGTTCACAAAAGAGTGATTTGATTTATGACAAAATAGTAATCCATTTCAATTATTCATTAGTTTAGTTCACTGGTTTGTAGCTTGGAGGCAGACTAATGTTTCACATATAGGAGGAATAATACTAAAAATGTTTTAAAACTAGTTCTGGTACTACAGAGGATTTGTATTTTGAGTTTGTTGGAATAGGTCTTACATAAAATGTGAAACTGGAGGGTTTCATATGCATCTTGTTACATTTAGGATTGTCTTAGGAGGTCTCAGGCATATTTATTCCCCCTTCTTAGGTTCACTTTATTAATTACCTATTTGAAAACAGCCCTACAAAAATTGTTTTCTTCTGCTAGCTTCCTTAAGTATGTCCATACTTATTAATCCATTTAAAATTATGATGGTTATTTGTAGACTGACATTTAGCATGTAGGAAGACCTTTGGCTTACTTGTCATCTAAAATCTGAAATATTCCAGCCCCAAGATCCAGGCTTGTAAAAATTATTCAGGTGAAACTTGAACTTTAATATATTTTTTATTTTAAAAAATCTGTGCTGTATACTGCATTAACTGTCTTGCTTCAAGAAACATGCTCCCACTAACTAGGAGTTAGGATCCTGATTTATTTTATAGGCAGCATGCAGCACTTACTTAAAATAATTCTGTCAAAAAAGATAATAGAATCATGGAATAGTTGCGTTTATGAGGGACCTCTGGAGCTTAATACATGGTCAAATTAGATCCTGTAATTTAGGGCCTTGTCCACTCGTGTCTTGAGTATCTCCAGTAATCACTGAATTTGTGTTCCTCAAGACCAACACTGGAGTTCTTTTAATTGTTCTGTTCATTTTTCTCAGGGTCTTCTGGTCACTTTTGTAGGAGCTGCAACTGACCTTCACATTCCTGACATGTCCCTTAGTCCCCAAGACTCTGGTTTAAACACAGTTACCATCTTAACCTGTCACACAAGATTTACGTGCTGTGTTACAGAACAGTAATTCTGTTCTTTTAGGGTGCTAAGTTATCCACTACCCACTGTCAGTGAAATGAGCCTTAACATGTTTTCTGTGTGGATGTGAAACCACATGGACATTAAAGAGGTCTTGAGATTATATTTAGTTCTGTAGAGAAAGATAATCTAAGAGTTTGGAGCACTATATACTCTCATAGCCATCCAGGTAGAAGTATACCCACCATTATTTTTTAACCGAGGCAGCACATAAGGATCATTCCATCTTGAAAATTGTGAGCTTTGATCATAAACGTTATAGTCCTTTTAAGGAGGACTTAATTAACATAAGGTAGATTATTGAGAAAGGTCTGTGTCCCATGCATTTAAATGTATGTGTTTTAAATGATTTGCAGTAAGCTCAAAATCAGTTACTTTTTACTGGAGCTCTTGAGACAGTTTTTCCGAAACATCAGTGAACAATGAAACAGGATAGAGAGCAGGTTTTTGAATAAATAGCAAGCTATTAGTTGAAACACCTCTTAAATTTTAAAATGCGCACTTGATTACTGATACCTTTTCAATTCATTGTGCATCCATTTTAGCTGATTAAAAGCACATAAACACAATTTTAAAATGGGAAACAATCAGGTTTCTATTGAAACATTCTTTATATAATCTCAATTTTTCATAGTTTTTGCATTTAAGATATATTTTATACACTTTAGAAATTAATTCTGATTTGTTGCAACACAAATTTATATTGTGTTGAGTAGAACTGAAAAATGCTGAGTATGAAGTCTATTTTAAATATTTCTGTTCAGGTTTTCACAAAATTTATTTAGAACTACAACACTTGGAAGTTCAGTGAAGTGAGGATGTTTGAGACTTGGTGAGCTTTTTCCCTATTTCTGCCATTTGTCAATTTGGTAGAATAACAAAAGGATGTTTGTGGGATTTAAAATTATTTTCAGACTGTGTAGTCTGCTGAAGGTTTTATCTTGGGCTCTTATAGCAGAACTTCCTCTGGGATGAGACTTGAATTCAGATTGTTCCAGTGGTATAGAATCATAGAATAGTTTGGGTTGGAAGGAACCTTTAAAGGTCATCTGGTCCAACCCCTCCCTGCAATGAGCAGGGACATCTTCAACTAGATCAGGTTGCTCAGAGCCACAAACAACCTGACCTTGAATGTTTCCCAGGAATGGGGCATCTACCATCTCTCTGGCAACTTGTTCTAGTGTTTCACCACTCTTCATATAAACCTCTTCATATAAAATGTCTTCTTCATATCTTGTCTAAATCTACGCTCTTAGTTCAAAACCATTACGCCTTGTCCTGTCACTACAGGCCGTATAAAAAAAGTCTCTTCCCCTATAGAAGAATTTAAATGTTGAAGTGCCATGCCATAACAAAATTATTAAAAGTGCTGTAAATACCTCAGAATCTGCATGAAATTTGTTTCCATTCCAGGAAAAATGAAAATCCGAAGGTTTTTGGGGGGATATTTGTCCCCAGATCTGGGGATATTTGTCCCCAGATCACAATGTCTGTTGTTCTTTGGGGCTTAAAAGTAGGAGCAAAGTAGCTAAATTTCCTATAACTTGCACGAAAAGTTGCCTAGCTTTGAGGGTAACAGCAAATTTGGGAAACAGTAATGAACTCCAGCAATACAGTGATTTATTTTTTAAATATCTCTGAATAAAGGCTCATTATATTCCTCATTGATTTAACACTGTGTGACACTAAATAAAACCAGCATTACTCATACATTTTTTTACTTTTTTTTTTTTGGTTTAAATTCCAGCATTCAAAGAATAAGTATTGTCAGGCAGTTGCCCGAGCAAGCCTACACTCTACAGTAAATAGCACTTTCTAATTAGTGCTGATGTGGACTGGAGACTGAATATCTGATTAACATGCATAGCAGCAGTTGAGGTTAAACTTCATGAACTGTATAAATTCATGCATTGTATAACCCACTTTCTCTCAATATTACATACATCATTTCCGTACACAGTCCATACATTGTGCTGACATTTGCATAGCTACTTCCCGAAGGCCCAGTAATCCTGTGAAGGGTGTTCTGAGACAGACATAATGTCCCCATTTGCATTAATCCTGAAAGAAATGCTGTGTGACCCTGTAGGCTGGTCAGGTCCAGCCATTGGAAACCTCACGGAGGCAAGCCAAAGAGGGTGCCTGTGATGCAGAGGTGCATCTTTGTGTTCCCAGGGCAGTTAAGGTTTGGGAACTTCCATGACTCAAAACATTGGTACCAATGCTGGTGACACTGGTTTTATAGCCAGATTGCAGTGGCAGGGTAGTGCACTGGGTGATGTTGCCCAGAATTCTTCTATAAAAGATGTAACTTCAGGGTTTTTGTTCTGATTCCTTCATGTCAAAGCCAGACTATTTACTGAAAGAAAAGGAGTTGTTGGACTGAACTGTTGAAAGGAAAAATAGAATTGCTACATGTCTTTTTTCTTACACTCCCTTGATTTATACAGTCAGGGATATCTTTGGGAATACTTTTTTCTCAGTTTCAGAAATTGATGCTAGTTTTGGCAGCTGGTAAGATCTGCAGTGCGTATGTGGAACTCCAATAGGCTGTCTTCTTTTACTTTTGCCTTCTGGACTTTCTTCAGCTGTTACTGGTTATTCCTGTCCATTGGGAAGTTCATGACACTAATGTGTTGTGGTTGTTGGATTTCTGGACCCCTGTAAGAGAAGAATTCTGGGGGACCAAGAGCATTTATTTGTTCTCAATTAATATGCAATCAATAGGTTTGTAAGGAAGAATCAAGTACTGATCAACTGTGTTAGTCAAGTTTTAAGTATGTGAGATTATGTGTTTGACCTAATGGCTGCAGATTTTAGTCTCTGGGACTGAACTGGCTGGGCTCAACAGCACTTTGTGTCAGGAAGCCAAAGTCGTTTTCCCCAAGCTCCATTGCATATCTCTGGTGTTGATATATGGTTTTCCATGGGTCAAATCCCGTCTGGTCCAAAGGATTATTTCCTCCTCTCATGTATGAGAACCAAACTGTTCTAGTTTGTTCAGGTGGGTGTTACCTCTTGGATACTGGTTTATTCAGGCTGGTGTTATGTATTTGTAGACTGGTTGCCGGTCATCTGTTTCCTTTGTATAGTTTCAGGCTGGGTGCTACTATCTTCACTGTTTTATTTTTATAAGAGTGCCAAGCAAACAACCGAGAATAGAATTAAACATTACATTATCAGTACAAAATATACATCTTTTTTAAGTAGTTAAATGATGGAGGTGGCGTAATCCTACAAAAAGATATCCAGATTTCAGAAGCCATTTATAAGCAATTAGTTAACAAAATATGCGACTAAGATGCAAGCCAAACTCTCTCAATATTTCTTTCTTATTCACTGTACTACAGTCAATTTTTAATGATTGGGTTTAAAGGGACATTCAGCTCATGTTGTTATTTTTGTTAATTATAAAGAGGATCCAGATTCATGTACATAAAATCCTTTGGAATCTGACTCATTTATTGCCAGACATTACAAAAGCAGCATATGCCAATCATTTTCACTAAGTTACCATCATTATTTGTGGTGATTTGAGGTACATATGCATAGTACCTGCTGGTAGCCAAAACACTGCAAGTTGTTATGTTAAAACATAACAAATAATGTTAAACATTTTTGAAGACTGTAATATTAATAAAAATATCAATTCAAGATCTACTCAAAATGCCATCTAATATTGTGAGCAATTATTTCATTTATTTGCCATATGAAGAATTACATATAGTTTGATGAAGTGTGGACTGCAAGAGAGAAAAATGAAAAAATTACAGTCTTTTCAATGTAAGAAAACTATATAGTATATATGTTACCTGAGTAAATTACGTTATTTACAGTAGGAGCACTCCAAAAGAAAGAAAAATATGTATAAACAGAAGGAAAAAAACCAAACAAACTACTTCTCTTTTCTTTTTTTTTAGTTCTTCCCCACCTCTTGAGCATACCTAATCATAGTATTAGTACCAATATGGGGGAATAAAAATGGAGGTTTTAAGGACTGCTAGAGTCATGGGCACATATCATCAGGTAACGTGAAACCCAACTGTAACATGCTTCTGGCCATTTATAAAGTCTGAAAATCGACCTCATCAATGAGATAGGGTAAAAAGTAGAATGGTTGTGAAGTGAGGAGGAGTAGACTGGTCTGTCCTGTAGTAAGGGAATGGCAGTCACAGACAGTAGAGGTACTGCAGCCTCGAGTGATGGTGCTTCACGCTCACAGCTCATCCTGCAGAGCCTGTTACTGACTGGCTAGCAGACTGCCATACATCTACATTTGAATTTGTCAAAAGAAATAGAAGTTGTCTTTGAATGTCCTCATTTCCTGCTGTTTCACTCTGTCTTATATGTTCTGCTATTTCCTTTCAAATACTTTCTTCTTGTGGCTTTTTCTGTCTAGGATTTCCTTCTGAATGTCTTGGGATTTTACATACAGATGATGGCCTCTGCAGCAGGCTACTAATTTTTAGTAGTAGTTCAACAGGAAACTGAGCTTTCAAGCAACAATCAGTTTTTTGGGGTTTTTTTTGGTTTGTTTGTTTGTTTTTAAGAATGTCTTGGGATTTTACATACAGATGATGCCCTCTGCAGCAGGCTACTGATTTTTAGTAGTAGTTCAACAGGAAACAGCTTTCAAGCAACAATCAGTTTTTTTGGTTTTGGTTGTTTTTTTGTTGTTGTTGTTGTTGTTTTTTTAAATAAAAATAACTTTAGGTAATGAACTATATATCTTGAGTAGAATTTTTAAGCCAAGCAATGGACTGTATTGGAAAACTTTATCCTTTTAGTTAGCCATGTAGTTTGTATAGGAGGATTTTCAGTTTCTGTAATACTATACTTCTGTTTGACTTCTCCAAATAAGAAGAAGGTGGAAGAGCCCATTTTAAACTCCTACCTGAGCTCAAGCAGAGCAGGTATACTCGCTCTCTGAAACATGCCCTTTAAATTAATATCCCACTTACTGCAAACAAGCTTGTTGGAAGTACAGTGGGTATAGAGGAACTCCCAGAACAGTTCTTGGCTGTAATATGTGTGCAGTAAACCCTCCTGCTCAGCTGGTCTTCAAGAGAGGCAAACAAGCTTGTTGGAAGTACAGTGGGTACAGAGGAACTCCCAGAACAGTTCTTGGTTGTAATATGCGTGCAGTAAACCCTCCTGCTCAACAGGACAAGAGACAGCAAGAACGAGCACAGTCCCTCACGCACTTAAGTTAATGGAGTAACCTCCATTCTGAATAATTCAATACTGGCCTTTCCTTTTTACCAAGTGAAAATAATCACCAGGCAGCTCAGATGTGGTTGCATGGATTTTACCATTCCTACAGCTTTAAAGGGCAATATTGAAAGAAAATATATACTTGCTTTAACCATTCTATGTGCAAGATGAGAGGGAGTGACTATGTGCCTGCCAGAAAATGCTATGAGTTTGACTAAATATTTTTGACCCTTTAGAAAGCAGGATGAGTCATCCACTTGTATGTCAGTACTAAAGGTTTAGTTGAGTCAATGAAAATATGTTTGAAAAAATACCTTTGAAAGCAGTGCTACCTCAGATGCATTAACAGTTTGTTTTGGATTCAGCTGCCAAAATATATTTGTTCTTGAGGATAACTTCTTGCTGGCAAAGGCTGAATACATGATTTCATTACTTATTTCTTTTATGTGTGATACCTCTCTTCCTTTTTAGAATTCCTTTACCTTTTTTGTTAAAATTAAGATAGCAGTCAGGTGTTGCCTAATCAAGAAATGTTAATGAAAAAGAGCTAGTGGGAGTAGAAAAAAAAAAAAAAAAGAGTTAGTGGGAATAGAAGCATGACAAGAAATGCCAGAACTGTTATTTTTCACTCTTCCTCCATAGACAAAGTTGAATCGAGCAAACTTGATGACTTGCTACAATGACTTAGGTCTATCCTATTGTCCAAGTTAGGTTGTGGGAGGGTACTTTCTCTGAGACATGTCAAATTGTTGTATTGATCCTGATAACAGCAGACAGTTTCCTTATATTAGTGTTGTGGTTTAACCCCAGCTGGCAACTAGGACCATGGAGCCACTTGTTCACCCTTCCCTGGTGGGATGGGGAAGAGAATCAGAAGAGTTATTGGTTTAACCCCAGCCGGCAACTAGGACCACGGAGCCACTTGTTCTCCCTTCCCTGGTGGGATGAGGAAGAGAATCAGAAGAGTTAAAGTGAGAAAACTCATGGGTTGAGATAAAGAAGTAAAGCAAAAACCATGTGTTGTGGTTTAACCCCAGCTGGCAACTAGGACCATGGAGCCACTTGTTCACCCTTCCCTGGTGGGATGGGGAAGAGAATCAGAAGAGTTATAGTGAGAAAACTCATGAGTTGAGATAAAGAAGTAAAGCAAAAACCACGCACACAAACAGACAAAACAAGGAATTCAGTCACCACTTCCCATCAGCAGGCAGGTGTTGAGCCATCTCCAGGAAAGCAGGGCTCCATCATGCATGGATAAAGCTCTACACTGGTGAAAAATGTGTTGCTAAAGCCTGCCCCTCAATAAAGTGAGAATCCAAATTCACTCGGAAAGGACATCGTCATGATCTCCAGGAAAGCAGGGCTCCATCATGCATGGATAAAGCTCTACACTGGTGAAAAATGTGTTGCTAAAGCCTGCCCCTCAATAAAGTGAGAATCCAAATTCACTCGGAAAGGACATCGTCATGTGTGAGGAAACACACAGTACATGTAGTATTCTGTACCCCACTGTGTAACTATTAAACTGTTTTCTAAGATTCAGAACATCAGTAAGACAAAAGACAAAAGTTTCAGAATCTTTCACTCCTGTCCAAAATTTTGCACTAATACTTGCGATTTTAATCAAGGCTGAAGACATTCCCTTTTTTTCTGTTTTCTAATAACCTCATATGGAAAAATAAATCACTTGAGTAACAAATGCTTGTGCAAATAATATGCTGTGGAATTAGTGCTCCCTTAAATGAAGACTTTAGCCAGAAATGTTGCATTTAGCATCTACTAGATACAGTTTGTATTTCTGCACTGGAAAGTGGGCTTTTCCTTTCAAGACTGTATCAAAGGCTTTGCTGAAGTCCAGCAAAGACTCTCTTTAAAAAGACTGTTATAAAACTCTACCCACTCTAAACTCAAAAATACCTACACACTATAAATTAAAAAAATACAAGTATTCTGGAACATGTAAATATAATTAACAATTCATCTTTAATCGAAGGGTATATCTGAGATAACGCTATAAACCAAATTAGTTTATGGTGGTTTTCTTCCTTGTATGTTTCTTTGTAGATGTGGGGAACATAATTATATGCATGCTTGCAAAAAAGCAGCTCATTGCCACCAGTTACTAGGTTGCATGAAGCTAGCTGCACTAGCAAAAGAAATGCCCCTGTCCTTGACTCTGAATTCATAACTCATTCTTCATACCTTGCAGGAACTTTCTGAGTGTTATGTTCACTTCCACAAGGTTTCTTTTGATCCCATTGCCAGTCATCCAGTCCTAAATGACCTTGAACAGCAATATAATGCAAAATAAGAAATGCTTCAGTGACATTAGCTGGCCAGATTAAACTGGTAAAAACGATAGCTGCCAGATTTATTTTGTTTCCCTGTAAGCTTTGCTTTGTTTAAAAGAAAAGCAGTAGATGCCAACATTGTACATCCACTGCTTACCAAATAGAAATGATGTAATAATTACTGGGCAAATTAGCATTTGTGAGCATCAGCTTAATATTTTTTGAAACCAGTTAGGTTTTCTCTAAGCTCTGACAGTTCTCTCACCTCTTTTTTTTTTTTTTTTTTTCTTTTTTGGCTGATGGGAAAATGGGAAACATAAAAGAGACTTGTTTTTTGATGAACGAGTTGAGCTCTTGACTTCCTATGTTACCAAGTCAAACTCCTGCTCAGGTTGGTAGTAAAACTGAAAATCTATCACAGAACACTTTGAAACCCTAAGTAAAAGAATTATCTGGGGGGTCAGTATAACTTTCATGGTTCAGGTGAAGGGTGGAATATACCTCAAATCTATTCCCATCATCTGTGAACCACTTCAGTCACTTTTTCACCTGATTTGTATCTCAGATAAAGCAGGTAACCTTTCATTAAGAAAATACTTTCCCATTGATCCTGTCACAGAGGCAACAACCTGACTTGTTTCATATTTTAAAGGGGACATACATGCTTATATATGAAATATATGCACCATATTTGAAATAATAAGCTTATGTTTATTTCTTTATTAGCGGATATCTGAATACATTAAAACTCACCACATCCAGGTGTGGGTGTCGAGAGGTAGCTATACCATCTCTCTCAGCTTAGAACTGCAACATCAAATTTTGCCTAAAATATTTTTCATGCTTTGATTTCCATGTTTATAATCTGCACAGATGAAGAATTATCAATTGTTTGTAAGCTATTTCCTTCTATGGGAATAGTTAACCTTTTGAAAAACAAGATTACTGAAATCGTATCTTTTCATTTCAGCCATTGATATTATGAATTATATAACTTTTTGAAATACTATATAGTGTAATGCTATTAAAAGACTACTGTTGACATCATTATATTTTTCCTGCTCAAATTAGAGACTGTATCACTGGGTTTTATTTTGTTGTTCCAAACAGATCTTCAGTTTTTTAATACTATCATGCTATTACAATTAATATCTGCTCTTCATCTAATTTCATTCTTATGAAAAATATAATACACTGAATCTGGAAAAAATAATCTGGTTAGTGATGTGATTCATTAAAAAATCTCATTTTCAAATGGCATTAATAGATAAGATAGAATGTCTAATTAAAGTGAATTCAAGATGTATTGAATAAACCTCATAAGGAAATTTTATATGAAAATAGGATAGATCACTATTTTGGCTTTACCTTTTAAGATGCCATTTGTCTAATTAAAAATAATCGATTCCCCATGCTTTCAGTGGAGAGAAAATCAACCTCATGAATTTCAGTGATCCCAAGGATGGGGAGCGTTTCAACATAACTTTAGGAGGTTCTGTTATGCATGATGAAACTTCCAATATTTTAATTATCACATAATTAATCGTATGGTAGAATTCCACAAAGGAAAGGTGAATAGGAAGACTCTACAAAGAAAATATCCTTTTACAAGAACAGAACAGAAGTGCCAGGAGGATCTGGTGTCATTACATGAATGCCAGGGTCTGGGTAGAAAACCAGCTCCTACTCTGGGAGTATGTGATCTGTCCCACAAACATGAACTGCCTTCAGACAATTGGTGAGACCTGCCCCTAGATCCCTCTTTAAGGGTAGAGTTGGATGTTCTGGGCCTACTGTTACCTTGTTGAAATGTACAGTAATATTTGGTCTGTTGCCTCTGACAAGAGTGTGGCATCTTCAGAGAAGGGTTTTACACCTTCCTCTCAGTTAGTCAGTAGTAGCAATTTTTAAAATACTGGTGTTCATCAGTTACTCCTCTGTGTAATTCCTTGAAAGCTGAAGTTAGACTACAAAAAAAAGGTGTCTGCCACAAAAGCTGGGTAACAGACTGGAGCTCTGACAGTAGAGAGGCAAACTGTGTGTACAGCGTTCGGTTTACAGCTGGCCAGCGTATCATTTCACCTGCAGCAGGATGGATGCCTCTGTCTTCTAACAGGCAAAAAGGATGACGGGAGAAAGGATGGCTTGTGCTGCTCAAGTTATTGCTTAGTGCTTCCCATGAGTCAGTAAAGCTATGGCCTAATTAAACTGTGCCTGGTGCATCTTTTTTCCCTCATGACTGGGACAATATCTTTTGCTGCTGTAATAGTAATCCAGCATCAATGAAAGAAAATATCAGTCACTTTCATGAAGCTTCCTAGGAGAACTGAACAAACCATAAACGAGGATGTCAGGGAGAGAAATTCAACCTTTAATATATTTAGCAGAGCAGGAGCAAGTATTAATAATCCCTCTTTTATTAAAACTGACTTAAAAGATCTATTGAGATTAGCTCAATGGATTTTCTTTATTGCTTCACAGAGTGAAGCATCAAATATTTTGACTGCAAGAAAAGGCTGATCCTTGAAAGTCTTACTAAGGGTAACATCTGTAAGCCAACCAAGTTTTTATTTCTTTCTTGCTGACGTCTATTCAGCAAGATTTCCAGATTTACAAACTAAACTTGAGTCAATTACTTGAAAAAGTCATGTGAAGACTTACAGCTTATGTCCTTCTGCCTTTCTGGATTGTATCTTGCCTTTTTATTTTTTTAGTAGTCAATAAGCAGCCTGAGGTCCCAAACTGCAGGGCACCTCTGGCTCTGCATGCTGGAGGCACAGCTAGACCGCACTACAGCTCCCTTCCAGACTCTGCGATCTGGATTTCGTGCCCCTCCTGGAGGCATCAGTCTTGTTCCAATCTAAGGTCTCAGTTATTCACTTGTCCCAGAAGTGTGAAGCACTTCTGTGTCCACTAGAGTTATTGTAAGCTGATTTTTCTTGTTTACATCTAATATAACCTTAAGTTTTCTGTCTAGTGTCATGCCTAACCTTGAATTCTCTGTCTTAACAGTGCCTTTTCTCTTTTAATTTATTCTGTCTCTCTCTCTGTCTGTTGATAGTTTGGGTTGCTACATTTCCCAGATGAACTTGTAATAATAACCCAGTAATACTGTAAAATGTATAAGAAGTAGCATCCAACTTGTCTTACTGTAATAAACTTCTTACAATCTAGTCTGTCCTCAAATGAAAGTGTAATCTAAATGCATACTTGTCTGCAAAGGAAAATGAAAAGTCTGAGATTTCTTCCTCAACCAAGATTTTAGCCTTTGTCATTTTTCTGAAAAATGAGAAAAAGTATCTATCACATGGGATTTTTATAAAACAGAAAAAAAAAAAATTCATGCATGTTACACACATTGAAGAACCTTAAATAATAGCTGTATTACAGTCTTCTGTTATCATGTAATTTGCTGGAGTTGTTATTCTGGACTTATTGCTTGAAATGTTGAGTGTTTATGAATCTCAGGAAATAGATGTACATTTCTACCCTTTGTGCTTGTTCTTGATCCTGTTCCCCTTCTGTCCATTCCCCTCCCGACTTATTCCTCTTCCGATCTCCTTTCCCTTCGCTCTGTTTTCCCTTAGTCTAGGATTTGCCTATGCTAATTGATTCCAAAACATATTTTTTGAGCTTTGGCTCATAATTTTTGAGCACTGGGCAATAGGAGAGGCAATGTTCATGAATGGATGTCTTTGTACCTTCTCTGCACAAGATATTTTTCAATTCTTTGGTGTTCTTCCCTGTATCACTTTCACAATTACTGGCTTGCACGTAGCTCAGAACAGGGAGCTTTTCATAGAATACTGGCTTTTCATGTAATGGTTCCCACAATATTAACTTATTCCATAATGTAGCTGATGAATGAGCTGATTAATTAATTTATCTGTTTGATAAAATTCATTTGTTAAAGAGAATGAGGTCTAATATAGAGTCTTTGGAGAGAACACGGGAATGACAAATAAAAGTAGACAGTAGTGAGATAAATAGGACGGAACTTGATGTTTTAAGATTTCTAAACAAATTCACATCAAAAATTTGCAATTAAATTTATCTATCAACATTTATTATCAGTCTATTTCCTGATTTTTCTTTCTTTTCAATCTGCTTTTGTCTTTTAGGTAACATTCTTTGGCATAAGATTGGTTCAGTTTCTGTCTGAGCTTGGAAAATACCTAAGGCACTTTAGACATTACTTCAGTCTAATTAATACTGAGAGCATTCTAGAATATTCACATGCATGTGCATATGTACATGCAGTTGAGTTAGTACATGGCGTATTCTAAGTATGCTTCACTCCCCTGTAACACCTGGGGGAAGACTCTACTCCAAGTGCCCATGTTTTCCTGAAATTTTACCTGCAATTCTAAGACTAAGGCTTGTATAGTTGACCATGATAGTGTAGGGCTTTTTTTTCCATACAAATGTATTTTGTGAATTCTAGTCGAAGCTTTCCTCAGTCCTAACTTAAGTTGGAGGGTTAATTTCATCTATGAAAAAACAAGAATCTTATCTTCCCTCTGGATCCCATTTTTGGTGTTTTTTTTAAAAACAAATCCCTTGGATTTCCTTCAGGTCCCTTTATGTTATAGAAAGATCAGCAGTTGCAGCCACCAGCCATATCAGCTAAACCAAGACAATATTCTTTTTTGGACCTTTATTTAACACAAAGACAGTAGGTTAAAATAATACATAAAAGTGCTGTTTACTTAAATGCCTAGAGTTTATCTGGTCATGAAGATTATAAAAAATTACCATCTTAGATTTTTCTTTTTTTTAGTCTTACTTCTGAAAAGTAATTTCTGCTTCTTTCTTTTTTAAATTTCAGTTTTACAGTTATTCCCTCTTTTTCTTTATTCTGTACATTTTTCTCATTGTCCTTTTCATCCCTGCCTCCAGATATACTTGACTAATGTTATAGATAGTTTGTATATTGATTAAGATCATACAATTATCTCTAGTTTCATGTTGCTGCCAGTGAAAATACCAGTTGGGGAATTAGTACCACATTGATGAAAAGTCGCCTTGGGCTTCACAGGTGGTACCTGCAGTCCTTTCTCTGTCCTGTACTCTCTTCTTATTTCCCCCATCTCTTCCATCATTGTAGTTTTAAGAAAAAAAACTGTGAACCAACAATCCAGCATCCAGCTGCTTTGGGCATTTTTTAAAATTAGGTTTGGGATAAATTTCTACTATCAGGAGACTAACAAATCAACATGCATACAAATGGCCCAGAAGACTTTTCTGAACCTTTTCTTTCTTCTGTAGGTAAAGGGTGGTAGATATAGGTCACAATGAAAAAAAGTTTTAAACAAGGTTATTTTCAACAATAATTTTCTGATTAAGGACTAGGAATTTGTTTTGGCAAGCCATTGACTAGCCATGCTTGTTTTTTCAGTGTTTTTGAAGATTCGTATGACTTAACAGACACTTTTCAATGACACAGTGAATTCATTTGATACATCTTTGAGCCCTGTGTTTCTGAAGACTTACTGCAGTGTCGATCAGTGAAAACATTCAATCTATTTGAGAAAGAAGACTTAATTACTCTGTTGCCAGAAAAATAGCAACCTTCTTCTGGTTAAGGATGATATCTGTTACAGCAATATAAGGTGTCTTTAGGTATTTTTCGTTTCTGATTAATGGAAGGTATACTTCCAAGACCCTAAAAAATCAATGGTAAATTTTGTTTGTTAAGGTAATACATTTGTAATTAATATGTCCTTCTGGAGATGCTACCATGCTGTGTCTTTATTTCCTTTCTGAAAGCTTTATTAAAAAAAAAAAAACAAAACACAAAACAACCCCATATTATTTTGTCAAGCAGAATTTTCAGCCGTCCTGGGTGGATTTCAATATAAACTTTATGAAATGCTTAAATGCTACAAAAAGGAATAAGGACAGACACCCAGGCAGTTACGAAGGCTAGTTCTATTTCTCCTTTATGATACAAAGCAATATAATTATATTCTATTATCAAAATGTCATTGTGCTCATATTCCCAGAGTGATTCAGTAACATTACGAGCACAACTCTTTCATAGTGTTACAGAAGGGCCTATTGATCACTTCAGCTTTCTAAAGAATGTTAAAATGTTCCTTTAGAAGCCTTGTGCTTTCCCACGGCAAAAGTGACTTTTGTTCTGCAAGATTAGGGAACAAAATAGAGTCTCTCTGATTTAGTCATATGTTTTAATTTTATATTTGTGTTCTAGAGTGTAAGTAATAGACAACTTCAGGATAGAGAGCTTCAGGAATACCGTGTGTGACTTGGCTTACATAATGGCACATGATTCTTCATACCTTAATTTAAAACATTTTATCAAAACTATTTCTCATACTAAATGCAAGGCAGGAAGTAGAATTGCTGAGTAGTATTAGTTAAACAGATAATTCAAGAGTTTGAGCAGGGTGAGTAAATCTATTTTTGATGATAGTCTATTTTGATGGTGAGTCTATTCAGTACTGGTTTTCAGATATTTTGGGTAGTCAAGTGGCAGCACTTGTTAACTAGAAATTAGTCTTAGTTGGAATGGGTTTTGCAGGGTGTGAAAGCTGGATAGAAAGCAAGGATTCCCACTGCTGTAGAAAATTTTTGATGTTTTGATTTGTTTTTTTCCATGAAACAGAAACAAGACCTTACCAAAAAATTGAAGGGATTGAAAAGAGCTCTTGCCGCAGAAGAGCCATCATAGAGAAATGAAGAGGGAAAAAGTCATGCCAGAGTAGCCAATAGCTCTAAAGTTTGTGCTGTACACATAAATATTTATTGATTGAGTTAAAAATGAGTCTAGCACTGGAAACTGTCCTTAATTCTATCCTCTGCTTAAGAAACCTGAAGGAATTGATACTTTCTGACAAAATATGTTTTTCAAAAAATTCCCAGCTAGCTCTAATGAATGTTGCAGTGAGTACCAGAACAACTCTGCTGTCAGGAAAGCAAATGTTTTTTGTGTAATATGGATTCCCAAGATGCAATGTAGGTCAGCATGGTGTCAATTCTAAGAAATTAAAATACAGATGCTTCCTCTCAAATCAATCAAAGCATATGTGAAACTTCACAAATTAGAAATAACATGGACATGTGAATCTACTTGACACTGCACAAAATAATCAGTCTTTTATTGTGGTTCTCAATAGCTCTCATACATACAAAAATATATTGAAAATTTATAGGTGCACATAAAAGTTACACAGTGTCTAACCTATAAAAAATTATATTTCTATGTTAAATTTTAATGCATGAGTCGAAGCATCAGATCAGAAAACTGGCTTGAATTTTAGAAAGAGTAAGTGGTCTTTTACCATTGTCACATGGGGGAAAATCCCAAGTATTTCTTTTCATCGTCGCTGATGCTATGCACAAAATGTGAATTGTGTTTTAGCCATGTATGATAATGAGGCCCTCATTCAGTAGAATTCCATGTATGTCCTATTAACATAGATATATTTCTCAGATTCTCACTAGAATAAACCTTAAACATATGTCTGTGTCATTTCAGGTTTGTTTCTGCCACAGTAAAGAGCGCCTTCTGGGCACTTAAACTTGATTTCTCTTTCTAGGTGTTTGGATTATTTATTTTTTTTCTTTTGGCAAATTATTTTTCCTTTTTCTCTCATGAATTGTATCTTAATTGCCAAGTCCAGTTTGTGCTCTAGCTTCATTAGTATTTAGGTGGCTTAATTGTTTTAATTAATGGTGTGTGCACAAATTATAAATTATTGGATCTGTAGCAGTTTCTCACAAATGGTATCAGTAGCATAATTTTAAGAGGCAATAAAGGATGTACATTCCTTACCATAAGAAGAATACTTAGTAATAAGGTAAACACCAATCTCTCTTATGCAGTAGAAACCTGTTAAAAACAGATGCATATGTAAGAACCCTGTTAGTTTAGTTACTTGTAAGATATTTTCCTCCTTTACTCTGCATCATACCTTTTATATTTATTATGTAATTAGATAGCACAGTGTTACACAGGTGAAATATAGCACTTTACAAGATACTGGCTTTAACAGCTTTCTGGTCTTAGTTTAGCAATTTGATGCTTCCTCTTTTTTTTTTGGTGTTCAAACTAAAAAAACCCATTGTTTCATTTCAGTTTGGAAGACGTTACATTGAAGATCTTTTTAATGAATTTCGAGATGGACGAAGACTTCTGGAGCTCCTGGAATGCCTTACAGGCCAAAAACTTGTATGTGTATATTAAGATGTTTACTGTATATTGGAGTCTTGATGTTGTGACAGTTGTAGTAGGTGTTTGTTAATTTCTGCCATTGATGAGGGCCTGTGGAAAAACTATTTTTTAGGGATCTGAATATTTTTTACTTTCAATTGAAATTGAGGAAACAATATGCTTGAGAGCCAGGCATATATTTGAAATAAATGTGTTCTACTTTATTGTATGCACTTATTAAAGAAGTGTGGCAAAGAGAAACAAGACTGAGGCATTTAGATATTTAGATTTTAGCTGGAATTCAGAAATTATTTATCACTAGATATTTGTGCAAAAAACAAGGGATGGAATTTAATGTGCAGAGTTAGAATATTTTGCTAATAAATTTCATACTTACAGTCCATGTATTGGAGTTATATGTGTCTGAAAAGAGAAAACAGCTTGCTCTTATTAACCTGGAAATTCTAAAGCAACACGTCTTACCTATTTTTTAATATCCTCTCTTGTGTTCCTACTTGGACTTCATGAGCTTGGGATCTTTCTTTGAAACTTTCTCACATAAGAGTAATGAAGCAGTCTGGGAGTATAAGAATCAAAATACTGAGGGAATATATTTGCAAATAAATATTAAACAAATTAATGTTTATCTATTTGGTTGTCATAGTAATGTTACTAAATTGTGCCATGAAGAAGATGACTAATCATAATAAAAACAATCTGGAATTATCTGATTTTATATAAATTTTAATGATTCATTCACTGAAAAATGTCAAGATACCAAATTACCTTCCAGCTGTGGATCCATTTTGTTTAACAGTTGCCTTTATTTCATATTGGGAAGCTATGTATGCGCAATGTTAATATTTTCACTGTTGCAATAAACTTATGAAACACAAAAATATGAGTATAATACAAGATTTGGGTTACATCTAGTGTATTCTAGCTTCTGATTTGGGGCAGTCAATTTTGTTTTTATTTTCTTTTAGGCAAAAGAAAAAGGCTCCACAAGAGTTCATGCTCTGAACAATGTCAACAAAGCACTGCAGGTTTTGCAGAGAAATAACGTAAGTAATCAGCCAGACAGGGTCAGAACATCCTGTAGATAGCATACTTCATGCTTTGTAATTGTTGGATCAGACTATGGCCTATAGTATATAATTACTGAAGAGTTTTATCAATGTGACTTGGATACTTTGTTGTTCAGCACCTTGACGGAACGTATTTCAAAGACTTTAAAATCCACTGCCAGGAAACGTTTGAATAATACATCTATAACGGAAGCTATCTGAAGACTGATCAACGTGTACAATTGTATGTTAATGCATGGCGTTTAAAATGCATTTTAAAAGGTTAACTACGAGAAGTCATCCATACCTGGTTAGAAGGTGCTACCTATCAAAATACCTACTCACAAGCTCTGATGATAATGAAGTCTGAAAAAATGAGGCCTTTCCTACAAGAAGTCTTTTTGGTAAATTTTCATTGATGTCTGTTCCTTATGGTTCATAACATTAGGGAAATGAATCATATCAAAACCACTTGCCATTCTACTTTATCAAGATTGTCTTTTCAAGCCAGTATCCTGTGCATCAATTTTGAGTAAATATTCTCATATCTTCCTTATGCAAGCATTCTAATGGACCCATAACTTTAGCAGACATTTTCACTGACCAACTAATTATATCATAACTGCTCCTCAAAAATAAATTCAAATGAACTAAAACGTTCACTTAAACTTAACAGTAAGATGTGATGGAACAGTGATAATGTATTCTGTGCTGCGTATTATATTGGATTTCTTGATAGCTGCAGTAGGTCACTAAAGATGCTTGAGTTCAGCTGCTGAATAAAGTTACCGATTTTATAAATCTAAGGTAATGCTTTTCCATCTGAAGATTTGTGCATAAATGAAAGTGACTCCATAAGACTGGCATAAAGGCCTCCAGCTCGATTTTTTTTTTTTAAATGGAATTTCATGTAATTAAATAAAAGGCAAAGCTTCTAATTCTTCAGAATCTTCAATACTTGACATTGTTGAAAAAATCAGCAATACATTATTTCACAGAATACGAGAAAGTTTTCACTGCATTCCTGGAATATGGTTACAAATTTTCGTAGTAAATGCTTGTAAAAGTATTTATTCGCTATGTATCAGCTAAATCCATTAATGTGTTGTTTATTCAGTTTCCAGAACACAACAATAGTCCTTTTCAAATATAGAGAGGGAATTCAATTTCAGTTGAAAAATACAGAAGAAAAAAACCTGGTCTTTTAGAATGTGAAGTGATCCTCCAGTGGCCATCATAATCATGTAATGAAAACCTTGTAAGCTATACACAATATAAGTTAATATAGTGTGTGTGTATAGACTGTATCAAATTAGCATGAAGCAAGAAGATCTGCCTCTGAAATAGTTTCCTCAACCTTCAAAATCATCTCAGGAGTGATTTCTGTGGGATACTTGTGGTATCAATGGTTCTAAAGCTATTGAAAGCCTGTGACCAATCTAGGTTTTTCTACTGGTATGTGCCATCCTTATTCTGAGATTCTTCTATCATCCGGGTGGTAACAGATTGAAAAATGCTGCTGCTTCCAGCAGATCTATTTTACAGATTTTTTTGTCCTATGTAAAGGTGATAGCGTGGGGCAAAGAGTTGCCCAAATATAGCCTTGGGCACCACTGAGGCAAACTAGGAAGTGTTCCTCTGTTTCAGTAGAATAGGTGTGGGCTCTGTGTATTCAGGCTTTCATTTCCAAAAACAGATGGAGGATTTGGCCTATAGAACATGTAGGTGATACCCTAATAAGCTTTGTAGTGGGTCACTTGCTACATGGACTCTGTTTGAAATTTAGAATATAAAGTCCAAGTTCCACTTGGAAGATGTTCCAAGACACTGTTGGCTGAAATGAATTGGCAGTCTCATATGGTTTTAGTTCAAAAATAATGAATTGTTAAAAAAAAGAGTTCTTGGAGAGTTTTAGAGTTCCTGACAGGAACTACAGTGGAGGAGGGTGAAGGATCATTTCACATGTAGAGGAAAGAATATTCCAGGGTGATAAATACTGATGTATTATGAAGTTTCAAATGCATAATAGAATTATAGAAAACAATATTACTGGAAAAACTTGTGTGGAAAAGACTTGCTTAAATCACAGTCATTCGTTTCTCTGACTTCTAGAACACATCCTGCCTTGCCTTATACAGTGCAGAATTTAATTAAAGAAAAATAAGTTCTGTTTTAATCTGAATATGTGGAATAATATATTGTGTTTGTAGGTTCTTACAGTGCCTAGATGTATGTGTAGCTTTCAGCAAAGTATGTTACCTAAGGTAGCATGGAGCGTAATACAGCGGTTTTTCTGTGTCACCCGTCGGTTTTGTGATTTGTGATTGTAGAGACTTAATATAAAAGATGTTTGAGTTATTATTAACTATTACTTTCAACTGTGTGTTTTCATAACATGCTGTAACAGGAATAATTGCAACTAGATCACTGCTTGTTTTTTGCCAGTGCATTAATTGTGCCATTTATAAAACATGAGTTGGATGTTTACTAAACAACAGAAACCAAATGAGATATTTGCTCTAGGCCATCCCTCTGTCTCCCTCACCACAAAGAAAGTTTAACAGGAAATGTATGAAAATAATACCAACATCTTATGCTTGCTATTGATCTTATAAACTTTTTTTTTTGTTTTTTCTTTAATAGGTTGATTTGGTAAATATTGGGAGCTCAGACATTGTGGATGGAAATCATAAACTGACCCTCGGTTTGATCTGGAATATAATCCTACACTGGCAGGTGAGTGACACTGCTGCTTACTTTCCATGAAATACCTACTTTAGTATTATTCAGCCACAACCTACAAAGTACACATAGACACTGGAAATAATGTCCTAAATCAGCAAGTTTTATGGCAGTCTGTTTACATCTAGAGTATTAAGAAACTTAAGATATTTTAGGTTTTAGACAATTAGCAGCAGCTCTTGTAACTCTAATTTCACAGTCAGATGTTGCAAGAGAATATATAATACAGTTATTGTAAAAAAATGGATGGCATAGTCCATGTGGATATATAGCTTTCACAGTCACTTTTCTTTGTAGTGTCTTAGAAAGAGTGACTTTTATATTTTAATGAAATCATCACATTTGTTGCAATTTGCTACTGACCCATCCTGCCAAGAATTATTTTTAGAACGCTAAAAATGTGCTTCTCTGACAATTTATTGAAGCATGTGGCTCATTTAGCTTGCTTTCTCTTTAAATGGAAAGGGGGGGTTATGATATAGATCTCATAAAAATCAACATGGTAGCTGAGGACACTTAAGTAAACAAATTCTAAGACTGCAGTAAAATACAAATTCAACAAGAACTAGCATCTAGATGCTCTGAGTCTGTATGTTTATCTGAATCAAGGCTAACAGTCAGTCCGTTTGAGTTGGCTCTGCTCCCCAAGCCATAATCTAGAAGATTTTCATAGCATTAGAAACAAAGATGGTGGGAAACGAAGCCTAAAAGCCTAAAAGACTGTAACAAATACTAAACACACTAAACAATCCTGAAGCAAAGTGAAGCAAAGCTCTAGGATTAGCCGTGTACTTACTTATTTGTCTTTTATCTTTTCCCGCCATTCCTCTTAAGGCATACTTGCACACAGACATAAGACACGCGTTCTCTGGTATAGTCTGATGTGGTTTTTGACAACAGTCATGTGTTCTTAGGGCACCACTTGCTTGCAGTAATTCATTTCATGCTTTATCTTGAGCCTAATAATAACAACTGTGACAGAATTTGTGATGATACTCATAACTTCAGCGGAACTACAAGTCCAGGGAGTTGTAAAGTAGTGGTGACAAAGCAAAGTGAGACTTTCTTGTCATAGTCATAATGATTTAGTCCATGTTTAGTCTATACTTTTGAGTTTTGTGTTTCAGTTCATTCTGTTCACAGTTTATTGAAAGGAAGTGACCTGCATGTTCTGGACTTTTTATTCAAAATTTTGTAAATAAATTTCTAATTTGGCTAGAATTCAATTTCAGTTTCTTTTCTAAAGAGTAGCAAAAGCCTGGTTGGCAAGAAGAAGCCTGTATAATAACTATGTTACTGTTGCATAATGATGAATAATTAAAAAAATAATATAAAGCCAGATTTGTACTTGGGCTTTTCTTTTTTTAAACAAAACTCAGAAGATGTTGATGTGCTGCCTATTTCCCTCAAAGGAATGGAACAGTACAAAGTGAATTTGCGTATTTACAGCTCTCTGGAGAAGTTAATTTTCTTTTCAGATTTTCTTTTAAGTTTTGAAGTGAATTGCATGAGCTAGAATGTGTACATGATTGTTCTGCCCTGTTTATAGGTTGGTACTATCTAACATACTGACCGTACTTCTGGTGAAACGAGGCTGTAAGTTTGTTAAGGGCAGTTCTTCCTGTTGTTCCCATTTTGCCTGTCACAGATTGTTCTTGGTGCTAAGCGGCTGGAAGTATCGCAAGCTGTTGTTAAAGATTAAATTATGGACTCAGGGCTACCAAACATCTGCCAGTTTTCTAAAATTGGTTAAAACATCTCGTTACCTAATTATACTCATATATATATACAATAATTATATACTTTTATATATATATACTGCTATATTTATTTGTAGTCTGTGAGAGGCCTACCATAAATATATAGTACACAGGCTAGTTGATTTGGTGCATGCTACTGGTGCAGTTTGTGCTTGGTGGTGCAATCCTGCCTGTCAAGAAGCTTTTTCCAGTTTCATATCCTGCGGCCAGGACCATATTAGGACAGAACTGTACTTATATATGATAACAAGACTGTCTCTTACAAAAATGTCAGTCTATTTGTGTAAAAAAAAACCAAACCAAAACAAAAAAGAGATGACAGAAGAAACATTCATGAAAAGAATAATGAGACAGTGCCAGTCTGAGTGGGTATCGGCAGTCCCATTGAGGAGAAGCAGTGGTAGAGGCATGCAGCAGACAAGATTTGACTCATTTTTGCCACTCTCATTTTTGTTCAGTAGAAATCTTGTGGCTTCCCATATCCCATGTAGTGATTGTGTCCTTTCTTATCTAGCCTGTTTTTCAGATTATTTTTAAAAGTTTCACTGAAATTGAACCATTGGTCTGAGTTGAGCATCTGCTGCCAAAGCTCATTACGGTACTGAATCTATCAGAGTTTCTATTTTCTTGAAGCTGCTACCCTCTTTCTCCCAGTTCTGGGATCCCAGCCTCACTGCTGCATTAAGATTTAAGCAAAACCAAAACAAAACAATTAATTTGACAAAGACTGTTTAAATGGAAAAGCATTCTGTGTCGCAGTGTGTTTTGTTGGGGTTTTTTAACAGTAGAACTATTTTCATGTAGATCATGAAGAAAAACCCTAACAAAAATCTTTGTTAAGAGTCCCAGTCAAAACCCTAACTTTCTTCAGAAAAAAAGCAAAATAATAGGCATATACATAAGGCAAATATTTCAGAGCAAAGTACATTTCAACAGTCAGCCTCATTTGGAGAGCTATTAAAAGCATCAGGCCTGATGTGCAGTTGCTGCAGAACTAGAATTTTAATTGGAAACACCATTTTATTTTATTTTGAATTATAATGGTGTAAATGAAATACTAACAGTTCTGTCAATCCACCTTGAATCAATGAGCAAAGAACATCCTTTACTTTGATAGGTGTCTTGAACATCTATGAAAATGCTCTTAAAGAGTTTTTTAAAATGTGCTTTGAAAGAGTTTAGTGGATTCTAGCTATAAAAAAGTAATCTATGCAGTCAGAATACCTGAAATATAGCTAGTAAAAAATACTAAGTCATTCTATAAGGGAGGTGTAAATTCCATATTTTGATTGAGAAAAATGAAAACACCTTGCTTTGAGAATAACTTTTTTAGATTCCCTCTTTCTTCCTTCCCTGTCTCCTTGGGGCTGGCATCCTGAAGCCAAGTGCCAGTCTCATAAAATGTTATGTGCCTGACTGTTGGGTTTAGGTGAAGCAGATATGCAAGCCTGAGATGGTGCTCCAAGTCACCTTACATACAGTTACACACTCACAGACCCCAGGGCATGGCCCTACAGCAGGGAGACAAGAGGTCCACTGCTGCCAGGCCTGGGCATGCTGCTTCTAGCCACTTCTCAGAGTGGTGACAAGAATAGCAGTGCTCCCATTCTGTTTCCAGCTTTCCATTTGGCAGTGTAATGTTTTGGAAGTTATTTGTGGTGGTGCCTGTGCTGCCCTTTCCCCCCTTTTATTCCAAATGGAATCTTTTCTTATTGCCATAGTATAGGTCCATTTCCCAAGAAAAGCAAGTATTTCTGTTCTCTGAAAGCTGGAGTTTCCTACACCTTAAAGCTTTGTTTCCTGCCAGGATATACTGCATTGAGAAGAAGAAGTAACAAAGAAATGAGTATCAGAGGTCAACTCATCTGACAGCAAGAGGCAGACCCTACTAGACACTTTGAAATGGCTGCAGTTTTTGAGCCTGGATACTGAAGGAGCTTACAGTCGAAAAGCTCTTTAGACTGACACGAACAAATATCTATGTACTACTCTTTCTAAAGAGTACATCTTAACTGAGAAACCTTCAAAAAACTTCCTCATTGTCAGCCAGCACTTTTCCACTCAGATGCTGATCTTGCTTCAGGGCCCAGCCGTCTCCTGTGGGCAGTGGTGGTGTGCCCGCAGTGGCGTGGCATGGCGTGGCATGGCATGGCATATTGTGGCACGGGGCTGGATGGTGCTGCCGAGTGGCAGGGTAGGGTGGGAGGGATGGCAGCTGTAGAAGTGGAGTTTTCCATTCCCTGGAAGTGTTCAGGGCCAGGCTGGATGGGGCTTTGAACAACCTGGTCTAGTGGGAGGTGTCCCTGCCCATGTCAGGGGGGTTGGAACTTGATGACATTTAAGTTCCCTTTCAACCTAGACCACTCTATGATTCTATGATTGCACCATTTCTCACTGAATAGGAAACAATCTCAGCCTTCAGGATGAGATCAGACCTTTTTACTTTGTTATTTTAAATGCCTGCCACTCCGTAGGAGGCAACAAAAAAAAATCATAAATGTAAGTGTCTTCTGTGCTGTGGAGAAATGCAGGAAAATGAGAGAAAATCTTTGTCCATTTTCAGTGTATTAAAATCAACAAGATGAGTTTGAAGCTATTTTGTGTTAGTTTATTCAAAAGTAGAAATAAATGCTAAGTTTTTGGCTTCGTCTCTTTAAATCAGAAGGAAACTATCACCTGGACTTTTCTGAATAATTGCCTTACTGACAGCCTATTGTTTTATTGTTTTTGCCTAATTTCCTTTGGTTTTGCCTAATTTCCCCTGTTCATACTTCTTGCTCCTTTTTCTTATGTCAATGTTGAGCCAAACACTTAAACTTTTCTATATGTTATGAACTTTTACATTTCTAATCTTGCATTTCTGCATTCATTCAGCTATTCTTTTATAAGAATAACTGTTGTATTTTTCAAATGTTACCATTTGCTTATAATATTCCCATAAATCTGCATTTGGAAGTTCAAGCACATGATAAAAATCAAAAATGAACAATCAAACCCTGGCTTGAACAATTGTCCATTACCATAATTTCAAGATTTTGTAGTCTTTCATATTCCTCAAGTTTGGTGCAAGAGATGCTAATCTTGAAACTTTTCTTCTTTTTAGCACATGACTTCTTGAAAAACAAAATTTTATATTTTTTATAGTAGTGAAGGGTTTCTGCCTGGAAATGCAGGAGGCAAATCTCTTAGCATCTTGCTGAATTATGTAAATTACTTTGGCAGCTCTCAAGAATGAAGACACTGAAAATATTAATGAGAAACTCAAAATACCCACACAGACATATGAAGCAAAGCTAAAGAATTTATATCTTAATTTTCTTCATTGAATTTCACTGGATTTTTAGAGTTGGAAGGGACCATAGAGATCATCTAGTCCAACTCCCCTGCTAAAGCAGGATTGCCTAGAGCTTGTCAGAGCATGTTACTCAGGACTGCATCCAGGCCGGGCTTGAAAATCTCCAGAGAAGGGGACTCCGCAACCTCCCTGGGCAGCCTGTTCCAGAGCTCTGTCACCCTCACCGTGAAAAAGTTTTTCCTCATATTTGAGTGGAACCTCTTATGTTCCAACTTGTGCCCATTACCCCTCGTTCCTCTCACTGGCAACCACTGAAAAGAGTCTGGCTCCCTCCTCCTTCAACCCACCCTTTAGATACTTATAGGCATTGATAAAGTCTCCCCTCAGCCTTCTCTTCTCCAGACTAAAGAGTCCCAGCTCTCTCGGCCTTTCCTCATAAGGGAGATGCTCCAATCCTTGAATCATCTTTGTTGCCCTTTGCTGGACTCTTTCCAGTAGTTCCTTGTCCCTCTTGAACTGGGGAGCCCAGAACTGGATGCAGTATTCCAGTTGTGGCCTCACCAGTGCAGAGCAGGGGGGGAGAATGACTTCCCTTGACCTACTAGCCACACTCTTCCCTATGCAGCCCAGGATTCCGTTGGCCTTCCTGGCCACAAGAGCACACTGCTTGCTCATTGTCATTTTGCTGTCTACCAGGACCCCCAGATCTTTCTCTTCGGAACTTATCTCCAGCATATCCACACCTAACCTGTATTGCTGCCTGACATTCTTCTTCCCCAGGTGCAAGACCCTACACTTTTTCCTGTTGAACCCCATGAGGTTCTTCCGTGCCCAGCTCTCCAGCCTGTCCAGGTCTCGCTGGATGGCAGCACAGCCCTCCAGGGTGTCAGCCACCCCTCCCAGTTTGGTATCATCAGCAAACACTGAGGATACACTCTGTCCCCTCGCCCAGGTCACTGATGAATATGTTGAACAGGACTGGACCATGTATTGACCTCTGGGGAACACCACTGGTTACAGGCCTTCACTTGAAGCTGCTCCATTAATCATTACCCTTTAGGTCCTGTCACACAGCCAGTTCTCAATTCACCTCACTGCCCCCTCATCCAGCCCACACTTCCTTAGTTTCCCAATGAGGATGCTATGGGATCACTCTTAAAGAGTTCTTAAAGTCTTTACTTTCTGCCTCCTGATGTAGAAATGGAGGCAACTACAAAATACTGCTATTCTTATTTGATTAAATTTTATATTCATTTTCATTGATGCAAATAACTGCCTTAGACTAAAGTTAGGAATGTGTCCCATGAAATTTAGAGAGGATCAGTTTCTCCTCCCAGAAACAAATAACATTTACAGTTAAGTTTATACATAACTCTCAAAAGGAAAATTGAAAGCACTGATATTCTTTGGGTAGTATGCATCTACTATCTTCTAGAGATGTAACAGCAGGACATTCTTTTAGTAATTCGTATCTTCATTTATTCAAATGGTTGAATTAATTACTGTGAAACTACAAAGCAACTTACTAGAACAATAGAACGGTATCTATGTTTTTCTCCAGTATCATAGTAATTAATTGTTTTTTGTTGATTATTCTTTGAGATTACAGCTTCTGCATGTTATCTTATTGTTTTCACAGTTTCAAAGTTGTCCATCCATTCTGCAATTAATGTTGTTCTTCGACTGATGCTGGCTGCAGAGCAATTCAAGTGGAGAATTATAATGAAATTATATACTTCATAAGCAAATAAGTAACAATAAGCAACTTGAGAGTTAAATTATATCTTAGGGAGTATTTGAAAAGAGCTACTAATCTGCAAGATACATGGAGAAAGCAATGATTCAAAAGGGATTACTTTACAAGAAAATAAGATTTCTTAATACAAGTTTTTGGTGCACTTTCACAAGTAAAAAAGTTGTTAAGAAATATATAATATAGACTCCGTTTCGTCAAACTCCAGGCTAATATTTTTAGAAGCTCTCAGAATTAATGGCTTTTTCTGAAATAATAACTGTAGGTCAGTGTGGTTTCTCTAATGAAAGAGGAATATTAACTAATTATTAAAAAAAAAAAAAAGAAACATATACAAAATTTGTAATGCGTGCAATGAAATTAACTTTTCATCCAAGTGCATGTATGCAAATATAGTTTGCACATTTCAGTCAAAAACATCTACTGTGCACTGAGCACATCTGTTTTCCCTTGGTACTTATTTCAACTCTCTCAATGAGAGAAGAATGCTTTTCATCATTTTATTAACTTTTACTTTAAGATATCGTATTACCTCAGGATATATCTCCAAAGCAGAGAAACTGCAAGGAAAAATACTAAGTTTGAATGAATTCTGTTCCCATAAGTGGTGCAAACAAATGTGCCATCTTTCTTCATGCACAGAAAGCTTCCCATGGCACAGAGATGAATGTACTGAATGCATCAGTAATGGCGACCGACAAGTCAATATCAGTTGTCTTTAAGCATTCAGAGTTGACTGCTATCATTATACTGTGAAAACTGGTATGTTTTGTAATTATTTAGAATTTTTTTTCCTTAAAACTTAAATCTAGGCTTCTGAAGTTTTTTTGGGTCAAAAAAACCCCAAAACTAAGCTCAATCATTGACGAAATTCTGGCTCTCATTGCAGGTCAAAGATGTAATGAAAAACATCATGGCTGGACTGCAGCAGACGAACAGTGAAAAGATTCTGCTGAGCTGGGTCCGCCAATCGACTCGTAATTACCCACAGGTCAATGTTATCAATTTCACCACTAGCTGGTCTGATGGATTGGCTTTCAACGCACTCCTTCACAGTCACAGGTAGGAAAACTAACTTTTCATTATTTCAGTGAGCTTGTAACAGACAGCTGTATCAGGGCTTGAGGATGGTGGATCTATTATATGGGGGATTTAACTGATTCCTGCATGGGTTTTTCAGCATTCTTTTAAATGGCTGCCTGTTTGCTTTGACCTGGGTGCTGTGTTTAGTGTTGGGCTGAATCTTCTTGCGGAGGGAAAAGACCTGAGCTTTTCACTGCCAACTGAATATGCTCACTTCAGATCATTTTCTGGAATTTCATTTTATATACCAAGCAGATAGTCTCAAGGAGTACAGGCTTGGAAACTGTTGAGAAGAGCAAGGAACAGATCCAAAACTAAGCCTTTGAGGTTGTCCTAGAGGGAGAAAGAGATTTTCCTGTGGGGGCTTAGAGGGGGAGAACATAGTATCTGTAGAAAGCCTCTGACAGTAGCTGGACTTAAAGTATGGATTTGCCTCGAAAGGACACAGCTGGAGAAGGTAGCTTTTGTTTTCAAAACCTTTCATGTTTTTCCCCCAGCTGATCTGAGTTTTCACCCTCTCTCAGAAGTTGTCTTGTTCTCGTCTATGATGTATAAAACTCTGCTTTAGAGATTCGGAGTTCTCTCTTGGTTCTGTGTACTTGGCTTAAGGAAGACATGCACCTTTAATCTGTCTTAAAGGTCTAGCTCTTGCTATACTGGTTTAAAAGCAATTCTTATTTTTTCCAATGTAGTAAGTCTCCTGATCTCTCTTCTCCTGCTAAAGCATACCTTTATATGCCTCTCTGCTAAAGGAGGTGTCCTGCAAGGTGGCATACTGCTACAAATTATCAGTGAGAACTGAGTTTTTGAACAGCTGAATGGGTGTGTTCTGTTTAGTAAGAGACAACGGAGATTTACAAGATAGTATGAGTCAAGCCGTTATTTTTTTCAGTTGCATTAAAGGCTTAAAATAATATAAGGCAAAATACTTCTAAAAGACAATATATGCCTCCCAAATTAAGCAGTGAAGAGCTGCAAATATTTCTTTCCAAAATTTTCACTGGCTCATGTAACTATTTCTGAATGAAACTCCAATTAAATCTACTGTTGTAGCCTGAGGAGTAACAGTGACAGCTATTTCCTGTGGCTACACCTTACACCACCATCTCAAGTACAGTCGGCGTCTCTTGCTGTGAGTCCTTTTTTCACTCTGCGTATACCTGGGATCTTTGAGTAGATCTGACTGAACTAAGGTCCAGGAACTTTCAATTGCAAGTGTTCTTTGCTTGTAATGTTAGGAATGAAGCATTATCTTAAGGAAGAATTTATTATACTCTAAAAGGTCTTCATGTATGTCTTTCACTTGCATTCAGCATTTACAACATTAACAACTGTCATTCCCACCATCTACTGTTACTCTGCCGCTGGTGTGCTCACGCCTTGGTGCTGGTGCAAGTACTAGGAGAAGTGCGTTTGGGGAGCTAAATAAGAAAAGAGCTAAGATATAGTGACTATGTTACTAGATTTTGATAACTACTTTTATTAATTGGTCATTCATTATAATGCGGTTTGGTGGGTTTTTTTCAAACACTCCCTAAAGTTACCTTTTTTGTTGTTTCCACTGATGATAATTTCTCATTTTAATTTTTTCTGTCTCTCATTTTATAAGTGGTTTCATTCTAATGCATAAGAATGCAATTATCCCTTAGAAATCAATTAATCTCTTTCTTTCTGAAAGAGATTTCCATACTTCTAGATGGTTAAAAAAAAAAGCTTTTGGTGGGGTACGCTTCTGTCTGCATCACTTACCTTCATGGAAGCTCTATTACAGTGTGGGAACTTACACCTAATTTCTGTGGGCATTAATACCCCTTTGTCTTCCTAAAAAATTGTCTATACACAGCCTTATTAAGTGGGAAAATTCTGGTTTGAAGTCAAACACCAGGTTACTTAAGTCACACAGGAACTCTGTGATACAAAAAGGACTGAGTGATTTCTGCTGCTTTTAGTGGTGCAGCCCTGCCTCTGTTGTGTTGAATACAGGTGGGGAAGAAAAAATAGATACACTTCAAAGGGAAAATATTTTATTTCAAACATAGCAAAAAATAGTTATGTTGAAATTATATTGGATAACTAATTAGTACTGTAGACTCAAAGGCTAAAACCAGTAGCACTCTATGGCATTATAGCTACCTTGATTTCATTTTTGGCAAATCAGTGCAGCAGAACGCCAAAGTGGTGGCACGTCTTTTCACCTAGACAAAATATCAGACTGCCTGTTTCCTGATTAGGGTATCTGATGCTCAGATATTCAGATTGCGTGCTCCACAGGACCATTTAATATAATCTGGTATCTAACATCAGTAATCAGAAATTCCTTTTTTTCTTTCTCTGTAAGAAGAGCTTCAGAAGTCTGAACAGAGGCTATTCAGGAGCAGTCCCTGATTGGGGAAGGCAGTTGCTTGCCTAAGCTGCATTGGGATTGTCTAGACAAATCTCTGACTGTGTGTATGTCATGCTTTATGCACTGCTGTGTTCAGTTCAGTGCAAAGTTCACCAGTTGTGAACATTCATTTCCTGCTCACTATAACTTATGCACTTTATTCAGGTTTTCTAAAGTAGGGCTGCAAAACTTAAGCTTGCTTTTACTCTACTTGTGTCTGCTGCCATAAATCCTGCATAGCTTTCTGCTCAGTGAACCTATCTTCAATAGAAGTGAAAAATAATTACTCCATGGAAGTCTTGTGTCTTGCCCAGTAGTTAGTGCTCTCATTTGGGAAATGGCAAGTGTTCATTCAGATTCCCTGAGGCAAATCTGCAAGACTCCAAGACACACCAGTTGTCTTCTTCTGGACTTTAATCACTAAGTTATTCTGCAAAAGTCTCAGAGGAAGACCTAATGTTCTCTGAAGCCCTGAGTCAGTCATTTTTAAGATGAACCTCTGTGCTTAGTGTGTCCTCTATATTGATTTTCAGTGACTTTGCACTTCATGCTTAGTATGCTAGAGCACTGAATTGGCCTTCAAGATTCAAGATGCAATCAATAAAATAGGTACACTAAGACACTCTCGGTACTCAGGAGCACCTAGTTCTATTCTATAAGAATAAAAAACCTTCTATAGAAACATTGAGGCCTAATTTCGTTACTCTAAAATGCAGGTAACTACTTGTTAGGTGTCAGAGTGTCTTGGATTCATGCCTAAAGTAGGCAGTTTGAATATACACTTGGTAAAAGTTGACCAACACCAGTTTACAAGAAATCTCAGAGAAACATGGTGTCCTCGGCCCTCAGGCTGTAATTTGTGTGCACAGTTTTTATCACATTTAGATGTTCTCAGGAAAGGAAGCGGAATTAGTCAGAAAAAAGGCTAGCCAGAATTTGAAAGTCTGGTATGATAATGAACTCATATGGTGGGCCTGATGCCTGATGTGTGTAATTTTTGTCAATTTTAGCACTATTTCTAGACTGTCTGCTAACAAAAAAAACCCAATAAAGCAAACAAAAATGTCTCCAACACTGAAAGAATGATGTTACCCAAATTTTTGCACAGTATTTAGGCTCCCTGTAAGTGAGATAAGATTTCCTGGTAGCATTAAATTTCTTTTTGACATCTATAGGAATCAGTCACAGTATCCAAACATTACATTTTCTTTTCTATACTCTGTCCTACTTCATTTGCCTTTAAAAACAGTGCTTCATAATACTTTTATGGTATAAAATTAAGAATGGATTTTGGCACAAAGTAGTAAGCTGTTAAGATCAGTTACTACTACATGCTGTGGTTAGTCCTGCTGTGCCTAAACTATACTAGTACTTTTACAATTGGATTTTCTTTCAAAAATAATTCCGGCCTTTTTTTTTGTAACCACATCAAAATTACACTACAGGCTCTATATTGCCTTATCTAAAACATTGGCTGAGTGCTCAAATTTTTCAGTTCTAACTTACTAGAAATAGATCTAATTAATATTTTACTTTTAGAAAACACTACCTATAGGAAGTGGGAATTTTTTTAGTCACACTATTTTACTGTGATTTAAGTGACATGAAATTAATTTTTTTGGTGAAGTTAGCTTTTTTGCCACTTACAACAGATAATGGCAAATAACTTTGAAGAAAATATATATAAACTTTAAAATAAATAACAGTGTATATTATCTTGTGTTTACAGTAATTTTTGTGTCTTTGATTTATCCTTCAACAGCTTTCATGTTCATCTTCAACTTACAGCCTCTGTTACATTTTTATTGCACTAGTTTTGTCTGTGGGCAGCTCCTTTTGAGAGTGGGGAGGAGGGAAGGAGAAGAATAGTAGAAGTCAACTGAGTAGATAAAGATGGGAGACAGACTTACATCTCTTCTTGGTTTTGATATTAACACACTCTGGAGTTGCTACTAAAAATGTATTCCATGTGTTAATCTGGACTTTAAAAATAAAAAAACCCAGTACCTCAGCCTCTCTTACATCATGTTCATGTGCTTT
Organism: Calidris pugnax; assembly: GCF_001431845.1. NCBI lineage: Eukaryota > Metazoa > Chordata > Aves > Charadriiformes > Scolopacidae > Calidris > Calidris pugnax. The sequence continues at coordinate 903,405 of NW_015090989.1, read as the reverse complement.
TCTAAGTATATAGTCTAATTTGATTGCTAAATAGTATTTACATTTTTCACTATGATGTATCTAGGCTGACTGATTGCATGAAATATTTGAGGACAAACACTGCATTATAGAAAATATCATTATATTTGTCATAGTTGAGGTCCTCATTGTCAGTTGGAAAGTTGTTATACTTTGGTCTTTCTTCTGTTTGTATGACTCTTATATTTTAGGTATCTGTCCTCCAAAAAACATCCTAGATAATACTAAATTATCTTTATTCATGGTTCGGGTGGAAAAAGGTCAAGAATGGAGGGGAAAAAAGTTAAGGCAGCCTTGTTGAATTCCCCCAACAGTATACAAGCACAAGCACAAGACTCCAACTCAGAAATTCCTTAAACTCCTGAGACATGGAAAATTTAAACGCTATAGTTAAGAAGAGGATAGTAGCTTTTGAATTGCCGGAAAGATCTAACATGTTTCCTTTTACTTTGATGGTTGATAATAATGAAATAACGCATCTTAAATAATAATAACCCACCCACCCACCCCCCAAACCAATCTCTGTCTTTTAAGTAGTGATATTCTTGGTTTTTTTAATATAACATTTTCAGTGATGGCGAGGTGGCTTTTTTATTTTTTTTAAAGAGATTCAGAAAGTAGTCTGTAATTTGTATGTGAATCTCAATGCCTCCTTGAAGGGATTCAAAGAAAGTAAGAGACTAGCATGAAGCACTAACTATATAGACTTAATATACTGTGAGAGCAGTACTCTCAGTGGGGAGCTTTATCTCTCATAGTCTTTTAACCCACCATTCCCTTGCTTATGACTGTTTTGCTTTGATCAGATGTTTCTAATGCCCTTTCTCTGTAATTTTACAAAGAGGATACTTTGAGTAGATATTCCCATTTGTATAATCACCATCTCTCTATGGACATGTAGGCTCTTTAGCAATTGGTTTAAATACTGAGCGTGAAGAGCGGTGGAGCGCAGGTTACTTGGCAAAACTACAAGGGCACATCTGTGAGTACAGGGTGCGAATCTTCAGAATATAAAGATAAACTTGGGATATGGTTCCTTGACTGGTATGTTCCTGCCTTGAACTGAATGAACAAGGCAGCAGCTGTGGAGTGGCACCATCACCCTAGGAATAGAAGGAAACTAAAATACTTTGTGAAGGAAGAGGGGACAGTCCTGCTACAGTTGAAACTCTCCATCCTTCAGGCTCCAGGTCACAGAGAGCTTTCCCTGTTTACTTCATGTAATCTTTTTCCTCCAGCTGTGCAGCAGAGAGAGCTTTGCCTCTTTCCTCTAACTTTGTTGAAGCTTTTTTTTTTTTTTTCTCCTGGCCCTTTAATCAGGATCTTGAAGTGGGAACAAGTGGCATTCATTAGCTTCCTCCTTGCTTCTTTAAAATGCTTGAACTTAGGCCAGGTGACTGCCTTAGGAATGAGTGCTTTACTGCAGCTGTTTCTGCTTCAGGATCGCAGAGTGGGGAAAGGAGAAGGAATATGACTTTAAAAAGACGTTCTGGATAGGGGAAGCAAAAGTTTGTCTTCAATAAGCTAAAGGAAAAGTAGGAAAAGCAATGGTATGAAGAGGTATGAGAATACTTTTACTGTAATATGCTATTTACTGTCTCCTGGTTTGTTTTAATTGTGAGAATGCTGAAGATATATACAATATTTTTTTGTATAAAGCTAGAACAACAAATCCACAACTTTTATCTTGAAAAGGAGATGATCTAAATGTGGCTCCCGTCTGCATCCACTGATGGAAGGGTTTTTTGTGAATTAGATCTGTTGTGCTTTTCTAAATAATTTTATCATAGCCCACCAGATCTATTTCTACCATAAATTATGTAAGTGGTGGTAGGTAATTCCTTTTTATACTTTACAACCAAGTATTTTCCTTACAAATATATTTTCAAAAACTTCAGGTTTGTTCCCCCCCTTTTTTTTCTTTTTTTTTTTTCTTTCTGCTAGTTACAGGTAAGAACTGCAAGTACAAAACTTACAGAGTATTTTATATTAATTTTGATTTTACAATATAAAACTTCTCCATTGAGCTTTTAATCCTTTCAGTTTTGGCTTTCCATGGTCTTGTTATAAACTAACACAAGATCAGTGCTTTAGCTGATCAGTAAGTGGTTGGATGGAGTTCAACATGTTCTAGTTAATTCTAACTTCTTTGAATGTGCATATGCTTGTATGTGTTCAGGGAGAGTAGTGAAGACTGCTAGTTTTGCCTGCTTGGCTTTATTCCTTGTCAGATATGAACCAAACTGCAGATGTGAGAAGAAATTTCCTCTCCCTTTGTACAATTTGAAAAATACAGGGAGAGCAAATGAAGGTGGAGAATCAGTATTCTGTTTTATTTCTTATTTCTGCTCAATTCTGTATTTGAAGCTTTTAAGAAAGCTAATAATAGTTGTTATTTTAAATTCTGTTTCAGCCTTGTTTCAGGGATTTTTAAAAGCTGTTTGCCATATACCACAAATCTTAATCTTCTAGGCTGTAATATCTCCTGCATTCATACTTGGCAGTTTTGCTGTGTAAATATATCCAGTGAAACATTGCACAGAGAAGCTGACACTTCAAGCTGACATTATGACACTGGTATTCTAGTGATGGTGCTACTGAAATGTGTATACTGAAGTATCCTTTCAACAAATGGAAAATCTGGGAAGTTAAATTGCCGTTGGAATAGGGAGAGCTTTTTGAATTTTTACTTTTTTTTTGTTTAATTTAGTTGATGCTTGTCAAAGCTGAGTTGCAGTAGGTGGCTTTATACTTCTAAATTGGATTAGAATCTGTGCTGTCTTCCTTATGTACAATACTAAGAAAATTCATAAGAAACCTGTCAGTGACTTACTGAAGGTTACTAATTCTCTTCTATAGCTTTATCTCAGAGGGTTCAAATTTTTGCCATCTGTACTAAGTGTTAAAAAGAGAGATGCTGTGTATGCTCTACACAGACGTGCACATATGCCGTTCGTTGTTTAAAAAAAAAAAATAAAAATCATTCTCTCAGTGTCTCATACTGAGAATCCTACCTATACAGGAGATGGTAACAGTCTCGGCCTATCTGGATTAATTAACTGAAAATTATCCTCCTGGATTATGCAATTGAGAAGTTGGATAAAACTGAACATCTAAGATGTTCTTAATGATGACAGAGGTTTTCCAAGAGGAATGGTGATATTGTGTCATTCCTTTAGGAATAATTCTAACTGTTATTGGTTTTGCCCTGTGGAATCCTATCTGGTTAGAAAAAAAAGCATGTTGCTGTACATAAACTCTCATATCGCCAAACGAGTCATGATTGCGTGAAGAATAACGTGTTATTCTGAGCAGCACAAGTGTTATAAACTTCAGACCAAATCCCTGCAAAAGCATTTCGGGGGAGAGAGGGGGAACGTAGTCCCTTGGATATCATTCTTTTCTTTCTTTGTCCTAAAAGCTTTTGTCACCGAATACTCTTTTTACGCCCTAGTCTCTGTAGTATTTGTGCAACACAGCCTTGCAGAGTGTTTTAAGAAAGTCATAATAGCTGTACTATTACTAGTGTTCTCTTTTTGCAAAATCTGATGCATCCTATGCCATATGCCAGCCAACAAGTGTTAAATTTGGAGAGAATAAAGGATTTAAGATTATCTGTCTGTCTGTAGGGTAAGGTGTAGGAGTGTGGTGGGTTGACCTCAGTCAGTGGCTGAGTACCTGCACAGCCACTTGCTTGCTTCTGTCCCTGCTCCCCTGGGACAGGGAATAGGAAAAGCAAAGGCAAGAAAACTCATGAGTCCATATAGAGACTGTTTAATAAATGAAGGAAAGCAAAAGAGAAAAACAAGTGATGCAAAGGTAGTAACACAGCAGCTCCCATGAGCAGACTGATGCCCAGCCAGTCTCCAAGCAGCAGCCACCTTGAAAGACAAAATTCATTTGTCCCAGTATTTGTTGCTGAGAAAGTTATATAGTATGTAGGATTCCTTTGCCCCGTTTGTGTCACCTGTACTGTCTGTCTCCCCTTTCAGCTTCTTGCTTACCCCCAGCCTACTTGCTCGGGGGATTCAGAGGTGGGGAAAAAAAGAGAAGTGTGAGCACTGTGCAAGCACGGCTCAGCGACAGCCAAGCAATTGGTTTGTTATTAAAACTGTGTTAACCAGTTTTCCAAAACACAGCATCATATGCACGTTAAATCTATCCCAGTCATACCCTATACAAGGAGGATGGAGAAAATTGTGCAGGCATAATTTGTATTTTGAAAATGCTTGTGTTTTAGTAAACAAATCAGTTGATGAGATCACAGACTTAATGCATCCCTGACGAGAAACGGATTGTCACCTCTTAAGTTTCCTCTCCCTTCCCCATCCTGCGCCCATCAAATTTAATATTTTGAAGTTTTTCTGTATGTGGGAAGGAGAAACCTCTATTTTTAATTAATGGTTAAGAAGCTCTGCATAGAGAAGCAATATACTTTAGAATAACTTAATTGTTACTATGTAAATCACTCCCCTCAGAAAAAAAAATTGACAGCAAAGTTGAGTAACTGGGAAATTACTATTACATAAACGACATTTTTCCTTTGGTCTCTTGAAATTAGTACAGTATGATGTATTGAGCATTTTTGCCATCTATTATAACTATGGGGGACTGTTTAAAATGAACTTTTAAAATTAATAAAAAAGTAAGTAAATATGTCATAAATAATTGCAGCATTTTAATTTGTGTAAGTAACATACTTAATTTATCTGTAGGTAAAATTATATGTCTAAATGTTTTCTGATTTAGAACACTGTATCAGTCACAAGTTGTGTAGTTGTTTTTCTTCATATTATATGCGCATTCATTACAGAGTACCTGATTAAACTTTTTTTCCAGAGAGCCTGGTAACAAATTCTGATATCCTAATGGATAACTCTCAGATGAAATGCCAAAGATCACAGTGTATTAACATTATTTATATTGCAAATAGCGCAACTGATAATACAAGGGCTCAGACTGTGTATCTGAGCTATAATTCAGTTTCAGTTGTTCTGTCTTTTTCTGCAAGAGCATTTAAATTGTACTCTAGTGCTTTTGCTTCTATCAGCTAAAACCTATGCTTGGACTATGGTTTCATACTTATTTGAAAGTGTGTGTTTTTCTAAAGGTTTTGGTAAGAGAAGTGGCATGGGCAGCTATGCAGTGTACATTCCCAGGTCATGAATTGTTGAACCTGTTGACCGATTTCCATTAGATATAACAGCGAGCTGGGAATCTCAGAAGCAATTACATTTATAGAAATAGGAAGTGAAAAACTGGTGGCTGGAGAGGAGGAAGGCACTGCAAAATGACCTCAGCAGTTATCGGTCCTGCTTGGTCTGCCATAAGCCAGTCCCAGTGTGTGTGGCCATTGCACACAAGCCTTCCCTCCCAGGCACTCTTCTGGACTAGAGGAGGGGAGCGACCCCACAGTGACAGGATAGAGCATTATGGGTGAAAACAGGCACTTTGGGGGAGTGAAGCTATAAGCTGTTGTGACTTAGTGAAGAAGAAATGTGCTTAATGTCATGGTGATGGACATGGATGCAAACCCATTAGAAACCAAGCTTCATTAGTTCCAGTACTGGTTGAAGAATTTCCTTCATTAAGAAAATAAAAAAAAAATAGTAGCTGATGCTGATGGATAGCTGAAGAAATATGTAATTAAATGTAATGCTAAAAAAGAAGAAACTAACTGTTCCTCTTATTTTTGCTTTAGACCAGACCTATTTGATTGGAACACTGTTTCTCAGCAGTCACCTCTGCAGCGATTAGACCATGCATTCAACATAGCCAGGCAACACCTCGGCATAGAGAAACTCCTTGATCCTGAAGGTTAGTAGAAATTATATTACTTTGCTTAAGTGGAAAAACTACTCTTCCATGCATTTGGTTTTAAATTAATTTGATTTCTTCACACAAGGATTTAACATTTTGCTAGATAAATCATGAACTGAAACAAAATCCTTTGTTTATTTATGTTTTAATGTTAAGGCTGTGCTCTTTTAAAAGAAACTGAAAGAACTGCCTACATATACATGCTTTAAAGCAATCTTTTTCTGGCTTTGGGGTCAGAGTTTTAATGTACATGCTCTGAATTAAAGGTATTTCAGTAAGTAGCTGAATCTCTTTCAAAAGTTTAGAACATCTGCAGCTTTTATATCTTCTGAAAAGATCATGAATTCAAGTTACATTTTCATACATATTCAAAATGTGTATTCAAACTTTAGATTCTCATATGTTTAAAATATGACTTGTACATCTTCTGTATATTGAAATTTTATCAGGATGACATGACTTTGTCACTATCATTTAGTCTTATATATAATAGCCTTGCCTATCTTACCTTAGCTCTATCTTTTTTATTTCCTTATGAAGTCATGTTTGAAAGGTTCCTTGTTTCTCAAGTGATCATTTAAATTTTCTCAATTTCTGTATATTCTCTGCCCTATTTTCTCCATTGCTGAGGGCCAAATTAATTTTCCCTCAGATAACTTTTTTTTTTTTAAACATTCTTTACTACAAGGTGATGTTGAACAGCTGTTGTATTTCCTTTTTATGTATGCCTTTGTATATACATATACATGGTGTCTTCTTCAACACCATGTTCCATATGCATATTTTCATGCATTTTCCTATTAAGCCACTAAAAAATGCAATTTTCTCTATGTTTTTGCTGTTGTCAGTGGTTCACCTCGTGGTGAGTGTCTGGTGAGAAGAACCAGAATTTCTCAAAATCTCAAAATGAGTCTAAAATCAGCAGTCACCTCTGCAGCGATTAGACCATGCATTCAACATAGCCAGGCAACACCTCGGCATAGAGAAACTCCTTGATCCTGAAGGTTAGTAGAAATTATATTACTTTGCTTAAGTGGAAAAACTACTCTTCCATGCATTTGGTTTTAAATTAATTTGATTTCTTCACACAAGGATTTAACATTTTGCTAGATAAATCATGAACTGAAACAAAATCCTTTGTTTATTTATGTTTTAATGTTAAGGCTGTGCTCTTTTAAAAGAAACTGAAAGAACTGCCTACATATACATGCTTTAAAGCAATCTTTTTCTGGCTTTGGGGTCAGAGTTTTAATGTACATGCTCTGAATTAAAGGTATTTCAGTAAGTAGCTGAATCTCTTTCAAAGGTTTAGAACATCTGCAGCTTTTATATCTTCTGAAAAGATCATGAATTCAAGTTACATTTTCATACATATTCAAAATGTGTATTCAAACTTTAGATTCTCATATGTTTAAAATATGACTTGTACATCTTCTGTATATTGAAATTTTATCAGGATGACATGACTTTGTCACTATCATTTAGTCTTATATATAATAGCCTTGCCTATCTTACCTTAGCTCTATCTTTTTTATTTCCTTATGAAGTCATGTTTGAAAGGTTCCTTGTTTCTCAAGTGATCATTTAAATTTTCTCAATTTCTGTATATTCTCTGCCCTATTTTCTCCATTGCTGAGGGCCAAATTAATTTTCCCTCAGATAACTTTTTTTTTTTTAAACATTCTTTACTACAAGGTGATGTTGAACAGCTGTTGTATTTCCTTTTTATGTATGCCTTTGTATATACATATACATGGTGTCTTCTTCAACACCATGTTCCATATGCATATTTTCATGCATTTTCCTATTAAGCCACTAAAAAATGCAATTTTCTCTATGTTTTTGCTGTTGTCAGTGGTTCACCTCGTGGTGAGTGTCTGGTGAGAAGAACCAGAATTTCTCAAAATCTCAAAATGAGTCTAAAACATAACATCTAAAATATAACAATGTTTAAATATAGTAGGGCTTATCTCAAGATTGAACTAATAACCTTGTATGCCGTATATACACCTAGGAGAAACATATGAAAAAAAATGTCTGTTTATGCTTTAGTGGAACATCGTAAAGCTCTCTGCTCTGTAATCGTACTGCTTTGTAGCATGAAAAACTTTTGGAGGGGATGGTTTCATTCAAGATGGTGATATTTTGCCTTGTGTAGAATTAAATGAGGGGCATCTCAAGCGATTCTCACAATTGGACCAGCAAGTAAGATTTGAGAGTCAAAGATCACGGGGACTTGCCACATCATAGGGGAAAGCTTTGTGAGTCTGTCCTGAGTGTCCATCTTGTGTGCAAATAGTTTCCCCGGTACTGGCAATTTATGGGGTATCTGTAGTTGAACTTGTGGAAGAAATGGGCAGTAAAGCCAGTACAGCATTACTTACTAGTATGCTATCTTTCATCCCTAGAACTGAATTTGTGTGAACCACTGGAGGAGGAACAGGCTTGCTATGTGCTAAAAGCATGAGATGCGGCTTGTAAACTCTGAATTAGGTTGGAATTGAAAACCGGATTGCACAACTGAATAGATACAGTTGCCGTCTTTGCTATAATTGGTTGAACATTTTTCTTAAAATAACTTACTGAATAACTTATTTTCTGTATGCAAAAATCACTTTTGACAAGACATTTCATTCTGGTTTTGGCAAAGATACTTGCAGTTGTTTAGCCAACAACCGTAAAACTCAAACATTGTTGATCTTCCAAATGTCTGCTGTAATTATTTGCTATTCAGTATTGCAAATAGTGGTGCTTGCCACCCTTTTTATTTTTCATTTTTCTTTACAAATAAAAAGCTGCAAACTTTTCCAAAGGAAGAGCAAATTCGGTATATATTTGAAAATGTATGAATTTGTGAAACTATAACAATTTGGTTCATGATAATAAATCTGTTCCTAGAGTGAAAAGTAGAATTACTGTTATGTAAGTAATTGAGGAAACTTGCTTGAATGTTTCAGCATACTACTTCTGTAATTTTACTTTGCATATTTATCACCTCTACTAATTAGATACTCAAACATCTTTTAAGAGCATATTGTGTAAAAACACTTTATTCTCTGGCAGTTAACTTAATAAAAACTATAAAGTGCTACTATATTAAAACAAAAAGGGAGTACGCATGCAGTGATGAAACATTATTGTAATGTAATTTAATGTTTGTCGAAACAGCATACATAATTTGTGAACACTGTTAAGATTTGTCTTTATTGATTAAATATTTGCTGTCTTGATATTTTGAAAATATTATATAGAAAGGAAACCACTATTCAGTAAAGCCCCACTCTTCTGCAACGTTACATGGCAGTTGAAAAAGAAAGGGTTTGGGGTTTTTTTGTGTCTGAAGTTACTGATGATTAATAAACTTGAAAGTGATGACTAGGAAATCCATGTTAGCAATTAAATTTTGAAAGGTAAATGTTTTTATTCATTCAAACATTGGTTTTCAAGGTTACATTAAGTTCATTTGTTTCTGAGGTTGCTGATATTTCAAGTCTGTCCCATGAGAAGTAGTCAGTTTGTTTCTGAGGTTGTTATTTTAAGTATGTCACATGAATAGCTTTTAAAACAGTGTTTCAGAATTTGATCTCCATTTCAGTCACCAAAGTGGTTAAGATATGGACCATGTTTAAGGATTTCCTGTAAAAGTTGTGTTGTATAAGTTTAAAACTTCTGTGTTTTGATTCATTCAGAGATGATGATTCTTGCTATTTTTCTCATTTATATTGATAAGCAGGAATGTGTCTTTTTACATCAGCAGTGCATCTTAAAGCAGGCACTTTGCTTAGTTTTTAAGCAAATCGACTTAAAATAACCAGTCCTAGCCAATTGTATTTATACTGCTGATGTATGCATCTTAAAACACAGACAAAAACAGCAGGCATCTCCTGTAAAAGGCTTCTTCTGTGTCCTTGCATCTTAAGAAATTCTTATTTTATACACGAGTCCTAAAGTAGTTTGACAAAATTGTCTTGTTCCTATTTTGATACATTGACTTTTTATCTTGTCTATTAAGCTTGATAATGTCTTCAAAGATTATGTGAATTTACTGATTTCCTCTTAAAAATAGCAAGCTGTAAGTCTTCCTGCTTATAACTTTCCTCTGAACAAAATTAGCTAAGATTGTGATTAATCAAGTGTTATCTGAAGATACTGTTTTGATATAAATTCAAAAAATAGGCTACATATACAACGTACAACATAGAATAAATTCTGCAGACCTATTCTGCAATCAGAAAGTTCATAATATTGGGGGGGGGGGGGGGGGGCAAAAACACTGCGCC
>NW_015090989.1:852949-893273 GCF_001431845.1 Calidris pugnax | reverse complement strand
GGGGGGGGGGGGGGGGGAAGCAAACAAACTCGTCTCCAAGAATAAGGTGGTGGTAGGAGCTTTATTCCAGCTTTTTCCCTTTCGTATTCAGACAGAAGAGGTGAGAAAGCGAGCCCATTCCACAGCAAAGATGTAAATATTTTACCTGCTGGTTCTTTGTTTTGTTCTTGTTTGTTTTTTTCCCCTGATGTTGAAAACAGAATGTACAGAAAAATATAAGGGATATGTTTCCTTCCTCTCTTCTGGCATGAAGAAATAGTGGAAGATTCAGCTCTATTCTGGATGCAGGAAACCAACGTATGCTAAATTTGCCGATGATAGTGAACTAGGAGGAGCTATGGACTCCCTCAGGGGTAGGGAGGCCTTACAGAGCGATCTGGATAGACTAGAGAGCTGGGAAATCACAAACTGTATGAAATTTAACATGAGCAAGTCCCAGATTCTACATCTGGGACAGGATAATCTTGGTTATATGTAGGAATTGGGGAACAAGAGGATGGAGACCATCCCTGCAAAAAGAGATCTGGGGCTTTGGGTTGATTGCGATTTGAATGAGTCAACAGTGTGCCCTGGCAGCCAAGAGAGCCAACTGTGTCCTGGGATGCATCAAGCACAGCATAGCTAGCCAGTTGAGGGAGGTGATTGTCCTGTTCTGCACTGAATTGTTGCAGCTCCACCTCAAGGATTGTGTGCAGATTTGGGCACCTTAATATAAGAAGGACATCAGACTACTGGAGTGTGTCGAGAGGAGGGCAACCAAGATGGTGAAAGGTCTTGAAGGCAAGACTTATGATAAGTGGCTGACGTCACTCACCTTCTTCAACTTGAAGAAGAGAAGGCTAAGGGGTACCCTCATTGCAGTCTACAACTTCCTCAGGGAGGGCAGCAGAAGGAGAGGTCTAATCTCTCTCTCGTGACCAGTGATAGGACATCAGGAAATGGTATGAAGCTGTGTCAGGGGAAGTTCAGATTCGATGTTAGGAAAAGGCTCTTCACTGAGGAGGTGGTCAGTCACTGGAATGGGCTTCCCAGGGAAGTGGTCACAGCACCAAACTTGTCAAGGAGCATCTGGATGATGCTCTTAGTCATAGTTTAGTTTTCAGTAGTGCTGCAAGGAGCAGAGAGTTGGACTCGATGATCTTTATGGGTCCCTTCCAACTCAAGAAATTATATGATGTTTTGATTCAGCCTTGCCATGTAAGCTTGCTTGTTTTTCTATCTGGTGTTTACTACTGTAGTGTATGAAAGGTAACAAGGGAAAAAAATATGAAGATGTGGGGGATATCGATGGATGGTAGAAAGTGTTATTTATAGAGATTAGCAGGCAGGATTCAAAAGGAAAAATGTGTTTGCAAAGTGAACATTTTAGGCTAAAGTATGTCTACATAACTCACAGTGACCTTTTGTTGTAAGACATTTATGATTATGCAGCTAAGATGTTTTAAATCTTGATAATGTTCTCTGTGATCCTTTCAAAGAAAAATAGTTATTTTCCTTTAGTTGCTCAAAATTAATAATTGTGAGCTTCCAGTCATGTCTCATTCAATTTGAAATGCCATGCAATGACACTGCCAAACCTAGGTCATTTTAATAGTGTTTTTGTTACGATTTGAATGGCAAAGCTATCATGGAAAATTTCTACTCCAGTAATGTTTAGTTTTTTAAAATGTTTGCTTTTTCATACCTTTGTGATGACTGTTGTGGTATTCTGCATGTTCATTTGAATTGCTGACTAGAAAAGATTTTAGTTGATTGTTTTAAATGTAAATAACTCAGGCTGTAATCTCTGGCTGCCCTCTTGAATTTAGGGTATTTGAGCCATAAATAATGTACCTCTGTGAACTTTTTTCTTTTAAAAATTATAAAGTCTTCAGCTCCCTACATTCCTCGCTCATTATTCTAAACTATTCTTATGTATGGGGGATGAGTAGTGGTGGAGATATTTGCTGTCTGCATACTGTTGGTATGGGTTCACTTAAGCTCATATCAGTAGAAGATTTAAAATATCTTAAGCAATTCAACCAAATAATGATTACATTAGTAATCATAGCTGGTATATATGAAAGCTTGATAAACAATTGATCAAGCTGTTAAGGTTGGTCTGTATCATTTAATAACTACCAGTAGCTGCAGTTACAGCTTTTAGTAGTTAACTGATTCTTCATGATCATTGTATCTGTATGGCAGTTATGGAGGAACATGATTCCACTCTTCACATATAAACTTCAGAAAATAGACTAAAAGCTACTATGTTCTTTGTCGTGTGTTCACTTTTTCATGAGCAACTTTTTAAATATCACCAAGAAAGAATAGGACAAGGAAGCAGCAACAAATGTGTTATGGTCAGCAGCATGTAGTAGTGCATGTGTAGGCTGTAAACTGACTTTTACTTTAGGATGAAACACACATGCCTTACAGGAGCAGAAGGATCTTTTGAGGAACAGTAGGGAACGCTCTCTCAGTAACTGAATCTGGGAGTACGTCTGAGCTATGTCTTCTTTCCCCCTACAACAACTGAGTGTGAGTGTGGTAGCAGCAGTAGGAGATGAAGTGTCTGTGTGCTCCCTTCTGGCAATAAACATCTGATTCTTGGTTTAATGAACTTATCCCTGCTGTCATTTTTCTGGGTCTAGTGCTTGTTTGTGCTAGCCCAATAATAAATAGACTGTGAAGTTATATAATGGCATTTCTGCTGTCCTTTTTAGGTGAAGTAATTATCCAGTTTCTTATACTTTACTGTGTAGCCTGATAAAAACCTTGTTTAATCCATCCCAGTCACGTTTTCCATATTTTTCCTTAATTTGCACTGATGACATGAGTTTTTGGCACCATTATTAAGTGATAATGAGACTCAGACACTTTTCCATTTGATAACTTTTTTGTTTGATCTTGACTTTGCGTACTTCTGTATCTCAACAGTAATGGGCTAGTCTGCCATACCTGTAGCACGGAGAAGAGGGGGAAAAAATTGTCAGCATTGTAGTTTGTGAAGTTGTTAACCCTGTCTGTACCCGGTAGTTGTATAATGTGGACTGGTTCTCAGTTCATTTTATTGCTCTTGCTGATATGGCTCAGGTCAAGGGATTCTGAGAAGATATTTGTTTTCCATCGTGCCCTGAAGTTTAGAGATGTTTTGCCTTGTACAGTGTCAGTGTGTGGGATTTATTTATTTTTTTGGGGAAGGCAGAGGGGGAGACAAGTCAGGAGCTATGTTTGATACTGTGCTGCTGAGAATAGTAAAGGAAAATATTGGATCAAGCTTGGAAATCATTATTTCAGCTGCACAAAAACCTTATAATGGTTAGAAAATAGAAAAAAAAAGATTGTTCAGGCTCCTTTTGGTTCTCATGCTTTTAGTTAAATAAGAGGAAAGTCTACAGAATTCACAATAAAGTTAATTGTTACAGGATGTTATTACTGGACTTTACCCATAAATATTTGGTCTGGAACTGCATTTTAAACTAAGGCTACCAGCTTGGCGCCAGCAGTAAATTTTCAGTTGGGAAACTATCATAGTGTTTGACGTCTTTTACACAGCTATTTAGGAAAACAAATGCAGGTCTGCAGGGTTCTTCAGTCCTCTTGTCAATGTAATGATTTTTCAAATTGCGAGGTAGCTGGATATGTTATTTATCTCTGCTGTATCTTTAGTGACAACAGAATATTGTTTGAGAAATGTTTTTGTGTATTTGCTGGTCTGAATATTCAATATTTTGTCAGTATTTGGACCTGTGTATATGGGCTAGGTAATGCAAAACAAAAATTCCTTTTCTGAGGGCAGAAAAATTTACATTAATAAGAAGTCATCAGTTACATATATTTTAATATTTAATTTCTAGGTTGCTTTTGCTTCTGTTTCAAAAGTAACAATATAAAATGCAGTGTAAATATATACTCACATGAACTATTAAAGCCATTCTTTCTAATTTGTGTTTCCTGAGCACTGTGACCCAGTCTGTTGAGGCATTCTGCAGCTGTGCATTTTGAGTGTTACTGTGGAATGTATGACTAATGGATGGTTTTGGTTCAGACATCAACTTCTAAAATTATGTCCTGTATCAGCTACTTAGTAGTTATTACCTTAATATTGTTCAAAATAAGAAAAAGATAAATCCCTGAAAAAGAATTAAGCACTTTTAATCATGTCCCATCTCCCTGCTGTTCTTATTTAAATCTTAAAATTCTCCTTTTAAAAAAAAAAGTAGGAAAAATATGTTGAATTAGTCTCTTTAAGTCTTGTTCATGTTCTGGCATATGAATTCTACTTATCTCTAAGCATTCCTACTAGAACTACATATAGCAGGGGTGGGTTTGGATTGGCATTATTGCAGCTTTGAAGTACGACAGTAAAAGCATAACCTTTTAACTATTGCTTTACTGTTTGTCAGTACAAATTGCAGATCTAAGTGCTGGATATGTCATCATGCCATATCATGTCCTTTGTCTTTTGTTCATAGCACAGCTCTGAAACGCAGAGCAAACAAAGGGTTATGGAAATGCCTTCCAAAATAATGGAGAAACTGTGCAATTTATTGGTTATCTAGTGCAATAGGTAAACTTTTATTGGAATGACTTTGTAATACAAATAAGTTTTTCAAGTGGTTGCTAGTTTGATCTGTATTCCTGTTGTAATATTTTACTTTACGGTTCCTTTTGAGAGTATTTGCCCCCAAAATTAAACTACATTTCTTAATTTCCTCCTGATAGGATCAAAGTCCTGCTTTTTATTTGCAGTGTCAAGAAAATAGAAATAGTCATCAAGAATAGTAAATTCACTAGTCTCCATCGAAAAGCACTTTCTCTTCCATATTGATGAGTAGCTTTATTACTACCTCATTGACCCGTGAGCAATTTAATTATCAAGAGACTACTCGACAATCAGTAACTTTTACAGGTTTTCATGGAAATAAATTACTTGAATGGGTGCTGCATTAACAGACTCAAGGACAAAACAGGCCTCTTCTCTTACCAGTGGGAAAACTTATAACTGGGATTAATTGGGACCAGGGCACATGTGTTACAAAAGAAATTTTCTATTGCAATGGATTTACAGATTTTAGTATCATTTGAATATTTATCTTTAACTTTGCATTGTAGGTAGTTCAGCAACTGTTAGATGTAAGGATCAGTGTGTGGAGATCTGAAAGTATTTGGAATGTAGAACAGATTGTTTGATGTTTTCAACAGCTTATTCTAGTAGAAACAGTTGAACAGATTTCCTCAATGTTTATAGACCGTGAATCTGACTCTGAGTTCAGTCAGTCTCTTTTTGAACATTTAAAAGATAGGAATCTAGGTAATATCACTGTAGGCAAGATGTAAAAATAAACAATTCCATGTTGTCCAAAGTACTCCGTATTTTCTTTCAATAGTGAAGACTATTATCTTTCACCATGAGAGGAAAAAGTAAGCTATTTATTTCCAATATATAAGCCACCATAGAAGATCACTGCAGAACAAGTTAATTTTGAGGTTTTCTGATGTGTTAACTGGGGAGAAATTGTATGTGGTAGCTGGTGACACCACTGCTAGTTCAACCTTCTAAAAATAACATCCATTACTTCTATTATCAAACAATGGAGCTTTATGCAGTCATATTCTGAAATACTTACATCTGACAGTCATTTTCATTAAGAAATAAAATATTATGAACAAAAAAAAAAGGACGGGAGGAGATTTGGGAAATGTTAGTACCTTGTATTGTTTACAAAGACCCATTCTTAAATGCTTGGTCTTAAAGCAGTTAAAGGCCTTACATATGAAATAAGAATGAAGACTGTAAAAGAATACACATCTGCTTGTATCTGCTTTGACTGGAACCTGGTGATGAAACTGAGTGTTGGAGGTACTCGAAAAGACACACAGGAGTTGGGACCATGAACCTGTTTTTTGACAAATTGAAACCAGTGGTATTCTAAATATTCTTTTTCTTGACTTCAAAATGCTACTTCTAAAGGTAGCCTCCTGGCACTGCTTAAGCAGACCGTGTCCCTCCCTAGTGTGTGGTCCTTCAGTTACCTGTGGATTTACAGTTCTCCACCTTGCTTTGTTGTGGTTTTATTTTATTTTATTTTCCTGAGTTCTTTATAAATGTTTGGGTCTATATTAATACTCTGCAGTAATGGTGCCTCATAACTGTCTGTCAAATTTTAATCATTAGTCTCCTCTGACAAATAATCACATAACTTTCATTGTCACTATATCATATTATGTGTAATTTTCTGTTCATCATTACTAATGCTGTGTTTTTGCATTATTTTTCAAAATAAATAATTTCTCTGTGTTAAAATATTCATCCAGGTTCAATCTTGTGTTAGTTCCTTTCCAAATTTCTCATGTGTGTTAATTCCTTATATATTTTGTCTTCCACTGGGACTTGCTATGCCCCTAATCCATGCTTTAAGCTAAAATTAATGATGTTTGTTTATAGCATGCTTTTTTAAAATTCTGTTATTTAATGAATGAAGCCCTTTGGAATTGTGCATGTAGTTCTTGGTTGCTCAAAATAATCAGTAATGGAACACAACTGAGAAGAGGTAAATTAGAACAGAGTTCTGTTGTCTGATGCATCAAGACAGAATGAAATAAGTATACCCGAGTCTTGTAATCACAAAGGAAAAAAGGGGAATATTTAGATAAATGCTCAACCCATAGTCTGACAAGTTTGTGGTGGTGCATAGCGATGCCTATATCTTTCTGGGGTATTTTGTCACATGATAATTTTAAAAGATGTGAAATTGCTGTGGTTGCTTAGCCAACAAAAATCTATATTAGATTTTAAATAGATTTCACTTGAAGTAAAGAGATTTATCTCTTAGAAAGGGTTTTAATCTTATTATAGCTAAAGAGTAGTTATTCCAACTAAGAATAGGCCCAGATCAAAATATCCTGCTTTGATCTTAGAATCCCAGTTTCTATAATAATCTGTACCTTCAGCATTGTAATACATATGAAAGTGTATGTATAATTAAAAAAAGGCTTTCTGAAAATTGAGATGGTTCATGCGAAGAGCTGAGGAGTATGCGTCATGAGACTTGGAGACGAGGACTTTTGCTTAAAATTAATAAAAAAAAAAAACCTATTGAATATTTTTATATCCTTCAGTTTTTTGATACCTGAAAGAATTTACTTATTTTTATATCCTTCAGTTTTTTGATACCTTTTGATACTCTTTAGAAAACCAATAAGCAACTTGGGATATTTCATTGCAAAGATACCATATCTGCCTGTCTGTTAATATTGATTTGAAAAGCTGCTAAAGAGATTAACTTAAGAGGAAAACTCATACAGGTATCTTGAAACTTCTGGATTTTTAATTTGGTCACAAATGGAAGGATGATTAAGATGTTTACCTGATAGGAATGAATAACGTTAATTGGTGACATTTGATTAAAATCTCTGGATTTGAAATAGGAGAGAAGAAGTGTTAATGACTTAGACCCCCTTTGAGCACACTATCCCTGCTAACACTTCAAATACAATAGAGCACAGTTTCAGCCACACAAGGAAATATAAATGAAAGATTAACCACTTCCTAAAACCTAGTAGTAGGGAAGAAGTTTCAGTCAAGTTAGACAGTATGCTGAGCCTTGTACCAGGAACAAAACATTTACTTGTGTCCAGAAATAGACTACTTTGCTTAAGGGTGAATACCATATAAAATTAGTTCTTTCCAGATTGTGTTTGGAAGTTCTGAGTATTGTTTTTTTCCTACTCCAATTAAAAAAATAATTTTAAAAGTTTAAAAAAAAAGGTGAGGTATAATTTTGCTAGTGCAGCATTATCATTTGCTCTTATTTAAACTCATGGTAACAGGCTGCTATGTCCTTTTAGATGTGCATACAGAAATGCACACACAAAAGCCTTCCCCCCCCGCCCCGAAATTACCATGACACTGTCAGGCAAAATTGCTCTTTTCTGTCCAGTATCCCACATTTTTCTCTGGTGCTTCATTTGTATACGTTTTTCTTGACCATGTGGAAGTTAACTGCCTGAGTGTGGGGAATGGGTTAGACTGCACAAGGCAGAATCCAAGCTCTACGATTCTGATATTCCAACTTTGTACATTGAAGGAAATAATAAATTTTAATAACTTAGTTAAGGTGGTACTTGTTTTAATCCTGCATCTTAAGCTTATGATTTCAGGTTGTGGGATTTCTTATTTCACTGATGAAATCTTGGTTGCTTCTGTTATGCTACTTCTCATGCTAAAGAATGATTGATAAAGAACAGGAATGGGTTGATGATGGACTGTGGAATACTTTAATGAGAAATAAGATTTCACAATGGCAGGGAAGAAGAGAAACAGATATGCTGACACTGAAAAAAACTTTAGGAGCAAGAAGAATCTGGGTAAGAAAATATGAATAGTTTTTATTTTTTTAAGTTTTTAATATTTTTTTTACATGAAAACCACCTGTAGTGAAAATAGACTTCAGCCTGTTTAAAGGTGCTGTCAGTGAATGGTAATGAAGTGCTCTAGTTCTAAAAGTTCCCTTCAGCTGAAAAACTTTCAATACTGTGAAAATTTAATTCTTCTTTTCTAGATTACAGACAGTCTCAATGTGCTACAAAAGGACAGAAAGATTAGCAAAGATTTTTTTACTGCAGAATATGAAAGATTCTCTGCAATAAAGAAACACGAATATTTGCATGCTGGTTTCTTTATTTTTTCTCTCTTCTATGGGCCAGATCTGAGAACCTATTATTTGAAGAAAGTGAGTTTTTAAACAGTCAAAAATAATTTTCTCCATTTCAGTACAGAAGAGATGGCAAAGGTTGTCTTGCATTTAAAATTCTCCAAAAGATGAAGAAAAGAGTATTTCTAAATTTACTTAGGGCATGAATACAATGAGGATAGCAGTTGGCATAATAACCTAGTAAAAGGGGCTTTTCTTATTAAAACTTTAAGAGTTAAACATCACATAAAAAGTGTAGTGGCTCCTGGGCTTGAACTTCAATGCAGCAGTTTTTGTTAAGCTATAGAAATTATAGCAGTTTTGTGAAATGGTGGCAATACTGTCTGACTATGCAGGGTTATAATAATAAAAACATAACTTAATATTAGGATATGTACAGAACTTTCTCTGTTGAAAGCAATAAAAGAATTCTCTCCAAAGTAACAAAAAAATGTGCGTGGCCTGATAATTTAAATTGCTCATACCCTGTGGAAACTTTTTCTAGTTTTAATAAGGCAGTTACTTTGGAGACTTTGTGTCAGCCAGGAAGCTGTTATGTGTGGGATGCATGACAAAAGTGAACATTTGATTCAGCTATTGTTTTTAGCAGAAGACTTCTCCTCTAGGAGAAGTCTGTCCTATCTGCAACAGCCTGACTACTCTGAGAAATAAAGAAATCCTAAGATGTGCTATAAGTTCATAAAACCTGTAAGCTATGGCCTCTGCAGTTAAGAAGACAGAGGCTTTCAGTAGAAAAGACAAATGCTCTTTCATGTGTTTTGTTTGGGAGCAGAGGAATAGGAAGACTTTGTTCCAATTTTCAAGTTACCGTTTACTTCCCATGTAGAGAGGGAGCCTCTATTTACTGTAGAGAAACATTCATTGTTTGACTAAGCCATCTTGCAATAAAGGGTATTTCTGGATATAGCCATGCTAATATTCTGGTTTGTTTGC
Source organism: Calidris pugnax (assembly GCF_001431845.1). NCBI lineage: Eukaryota > Metazoa > Chordata > Aves > Charadriiformes > Scolopacidae > Calidris > Calidris pugnax. The sequence goes on along the minus strand of NW_015090989.1, from coordinate 883,641 downwards.
CATGCAAGGTCCATTGGAAAGGCATAAAATTTTGTTCTTTCATTGGCAGGTAAATAGGAAGGTTATAATTTCTGCTGCAATACACTGCTTTCTCTTTAGAGTCAAACTGCCTGTCTGTTTTCCAGTTATGAAAATGCTAATAATTGTCATAGCCATAAAGTCTCATGTACATTAGGGAGTTTTTAAAATGAAATATTAGTAAATCATTGTACCCCAAATGGAAATGCTGGTCTTTCTCATACTAGTACTTGTTATCAGAAGGTCATCTGAAACACGTTTTATCCACTAGGTGGTGGAAGAAACAAATTAGAGTTGAAGCCTCTGGAAAAGAAATGGAAGGACAAAATTCATATGAATATTTTGGGTAAAATTAGTGTAATTGGCCTTTAATCTCTAGACCAGAATTTGACATCTGAGCTGTTTCTCTAGACTTGGTCAGAGAAGATGGAAATTTTTGAGTGATCTAAGGTGGATGTTTACTTTAGGATGAGATGAATCACGTCCTAAAGGTAAAGAACTACTTTGATAAGTTCTGGGCTGTGACCCTGACTATGAGTGAGTCTAAACCTGTTCATGTGCATAAGTGTAACTTGGTGAGATGCAACCCAAACTTTAAGTGTCACTGTCTAGAGATAAAAATTCCAAAAAGAACCCATGATTTATAATTCCCTCTGTAGTGATTTTTACCTTCAGTTGACATTCTTCTATAACAAGGCAGTATATCTAAAGCTTTAATTAATTTCCTTAGCATGTCAATGTGTGTTAATCCTGCAGACAACACTTCCTGGGCATTGAAATGGCTTTCCTGTATAGAAATAAGATCAGAAAAAGTACCTTGAAAGAGGGATTTATCTTTTCCATACAGTACTTTATGCTGATTCCAAAGAGAACGTATGGTAATGATTGAAATTATTGAAGCTAGGAAGATAAAAAAGAATCACTTATCCTCAGGCAGTTCTTGTATTCTTAAAATACTAAAATGAAAGTGTATGGAAGGCAGGACTACAGGAAACACTTGTTTCGATTTTCTCAATTCTTTCACAAATTTTTCTAGCTTTGAGTTTCACTGTTAAAAGAGGAAGAAGCCATATTGTCATATCCTCATAGAAGACGGTGGGTTTATTAATTTTCCAGTATTTCTGGGAATTACTGCTTTGTAAGGCAAAAGCTGTTTCTAAAATTACTGTGAAACTCTAGTCTGTTGTTGTGGATAATTTTCAGTGGCTTCACTGAAACAATGTAGTTTGGAAAACCTTGGTTTAGTCGGAGAAATCAAACTTCAGATGGGTTTTATGGCAAGTTCTGAGGCATTTGAATGTCTAATGGCAGTCACTGGTGGGGCATTTGCAAAAAGTGAATAAATACATTAACAAATAAAGGAACAAATCATTAGGAGATCATACTTTCACCATTTTCCTCTAATATTTTCTTTCATTTCCATCTATCAGTTTTTAAATTGATGGCTTAATGAACACTGGCTTTCATGGTAGTTACTTTCTGGAAGCCCCAAATGAATGCTTTCCCTTGACAGAAAAATTGTAACATATATTTGCTTTTTGGTAGATACTGGAAGTAACCATTTTATGAATATCATGAATATAGGATAATTTCTGTCACAGCTTTCAGCTGGAAGGCAACTAAGAGAAATTTGTTGTTAGAGTGGTCATGGAATTACTTCTAAAAAAGGTTTTTCAGAACTTAAGTTTTTCTGGTTTCCTTATAGTTTGCTGCAATTTTTCAGGAGAGTTGTTTTCTTTGGTACGCAGGCTGTAGACTATTTTCTGGTAGTTCTGATTGCTGCTCTTATCATAAAATTTACTGTTACATTACTTAGTGCAACAGTATAGTGAGGTAGTCAGAAAGGTTGTGAATTAGTGAAGGGGTTTATATTACTAACATGGATTAAGCCCTCTGTGGATAATATTTTTTAAATGTGACCTTTAGGGATTACTCTGCCAAACAGCTGAAGTGGCTACTTAAAAAAATCAGCCTGAAAGAGGAAGAAACTACTTGAGCCATAACCAAAGCAATTCTCTGAATGTGAACAGAGGGGCTTAAGGAGTAAACTGAAGTGTTGTTCTTTTTTATTTTATTTTTATTTTTATTTTTTTTATTTTTTTTTCATTTTAAAAGGATACAGTGAGATGCAGAGACAAAATAGTGTGAATCAGTTGTAGTGCTTGAAATAAACTGACTCTGGAGCAAATGGACTGATGCTTCTTAAAGTACTTCTTAGTCACCAAGCAGCAAGGGAATAAAGGTTGCGTGCACTGGTAATAGGCAAGGATAACTGCTCTCTGAAATGTTTTTTGACTGTTTTTTTTCCCCTTCATGAAGACAGCAGAAGACCTTGTTTGCATGCTGGAAACGTGCTTTTCTGACTGCATAATTTTCCTTAAATAAATATGAAACCTTCAAGAATTTTCTAAAAAGTATAAATATTTACTATTTTAATACCTTGGCATGATTTAAACTTCAGCATTGAAACCAATGCTGTCTCTTATAACAATGTTACTTAAATATAATGGTTGCTTAAATAAAAATAGTTACATCAGTGGGGAAAATGGAATACTATCAATGGAAAACTATCAATGTTAAATTTGAATATATTAAGGCCATGCAAAGTGGTTCTTGCCTTTTTTTTTTTTTGTGAAGCTTGCATGCTGGTCTGAACTTGATGAAAATTTGCTTCTGCTCTTAAGTATTTGCTGTATGACTTCTCCAGGAATCACTGTCTAATGATGTCTAAAAAAATTTCAAGTTTCTGCATTAATCACTGTTATAGTACTTGTACAATTTAAATAAGAGGAATTGAAGTCCGTGTTATGTGTGGTGTTTTGCTGTGACAGCTTCCCTGACGTCCTCTCAACCCCTCAAATCATAACTGTCTTCAGAGCTGCAATAGCAAAAACACCAGTCAGTGATCTGCCTTCCTGCATGGTTGTATAGCATTGGTCATGCTCAATACAAGACAGTTAAAGCTATCAGAAACTGTAATTTACTGTCCTTTTCCTTAATTATTCCAGCCAGGAATCCTCATGGGTTCTTTATGTTTTCCATGGTCAAATTTCTTGTGTAAAAGCACCCATGTCATCTTGTGACATGTGGTCAGATATTCCTGACCTAGATGCTGAAAGGCAGCAAGGAGATTAAAAAATTTGCAAACAGCAATGACTGAGTTCTGGAAAACATTGGACTTAAAATTACACTAAATTCTGGAGGAAAAAAAAATAATCAGACAAATTGACCATCTTTCAGCAACCAGTGTGTCTGTGGAGCAGACAAGATGTCTCTGAATGTGTCTTAAAATAATGATGTTTAAAGTTATTACTGTATAAGAGGTTGTCCTTCTAGTTAGAAGGAATTTCTCTGTGAAGGAAAGTGTAGAAAGTGACTGAAACAGTTCATGATTTGTTTGCATGCAAATTGCATTTTATTTTAGCAACAAAATATACTACACTTTTGGCAATGACTTAAGTGTGTCAGAGAACTTTGCCAATTTTACCTACACAAATTAGTGTGCATGGAATATTATTCAGGACTAATACGCCCTTTGTAGTAGACTTTCTATATAATAGAGAAAACTGAAATAGTATTTGCTGCTAACTTAGTTCTCATAAAAATCATTGTATTTGTTTGGCAGTTTCAGAACTTATAGACAATAAATCTGAATTTTAAAAAAATAGTTTGAAAAAGAGTAGCTTCTATTCTATGCTTCTGCTTGTATTTTAATTTACCTCAACTGAAATCTTAACTATGATCTCAATTAATTCATCCCTAGTGGTTGTACTAGACCAAATGTATCAAGTGCAGGTGTCAAGATGTTGGTAGCCAAAGTAGTAGGGGAGACTGTAGGGGTAGCTTCCGTGGGAAGGGGCACGGAGCTGCCATGTGCTGGACACAAATGGCTCCATAACAGACCCATTGTAGGACACAGCTGAGCCCATCAGCCAATTTGGTGGCACCTATGTGAGAACAGTTAAGAAAGGGCAGAAACCGTCTCTGGTCCTCCTTGCCTCGCTGAGGGGGCTGAGTGTAAGTGGTGGCCATAGCAAGGGAGGAGAGGTGTCTGGAATGAAGAACTGGAGATGGGGAACGGGGGGAGGAGGGGTGTTTGAAGTGAAATGAGCCTGAAAGTGAAGTTGGGTCTGGCAAAGGAGAAGAAAAGGTGTTTTTCCTTAAGTATTTAAATGTCACCTTTTGTTTCCCAGTACTTGAATCAGTATTTAAATTTAGTTTTTTTTAATTGGCAAGAAATGGTCTTAAATCCCCAAAGTTGAGTCTGTTTTGCCTGCAACAGTAACTGACAAGTGATTTCCCTGTCTCTGACCTGTGAGTTTTCTCACTCTTGTTCCTCCTGGTTTTTTCTGCTGCCCTGTGGGGAGCGAGCGAACTTCTGGAGGGGGCTTGGTTGCTAGCCAGGGTCAGCCCACAACACCCAGACTTATTAAATGGATTACATTTGTGTTTAGTTCCAGATCAAAATAAATGTCAGTTGGTGCTCTGTCCTTGACTGTTCTTTTTTGAACTGTTTCACTGGGCAGATTACAATCTAAGATTTCCTTGGCCTTTAAAAGAAACAACAATCATGTCTTCCCCTATCCCTGAAGGAAGTTGTCTTAGAGGTGTGATGGCTGCCAGTGTCTGGGCTATTCGTAATTGACAATGGCCTCCTAAGGGCAAGAATAATAGCACTGTTGCACCTGGGACCAAAATCAGAAATACGGTTCTACTTATAATCTTGTATGCCTGTGAAGATGTTTGCTTAGAGATTTGCTTTCTCAATGCATGCACAATCTACAAGGCCAGGATAAAATAAAATCTATTTAATTGAATTAAACTTAATATGACGAGGTAATGGTGCGCACATAGCCTTTGTTTACTCTCTTGATTGAGCTGCTGTAAATTCTGCATTCCTGTGGTTCCCCTCTCTACTACAAACACCAGTAGATTGCCTCCAGGGGGATGATTGCCCTTTAGAAACACAAAACTCAAGATTCATATTGATGAACTGATGTATTAAAGTTGGATATTTCTGCTTGCAAAGGTGATTGCTGACAGGAGCAAACTTCCAGAAAGATATCATAGAAGTTAGAGAAATTTCACAAATTGTAGTTTGAGGACAGCTGAAAGACTGTTATAAAACTCAGAGCATTGCTACTCTGTGGACTCCGTAATAATTGCATATTCATTCCCCCAGTGTCACTAGTGATATTCTGTTAATCAAGGAGGTTGACTAAGTTTAAGAAATGAGTTTTGAAACTAAAACTAGAATTTCAGACACTTTTCTAAGAAGGAATTGTGTGTGGAAGAAATGCATAACCTTAAGAATATTAATATACATTGAATTCTTCTCAGTAATGAATAGTTATCATAATAGAAAATACCTGGGAGGGCACAGCAGAACTTCATCATACCTTTCCCAGCTTACATGTGCTGCTTCTAGCATTGTTGTTTGTCTGTAACTTATTCAATGAATATCTTTCACTGTATGCATAAATGCATAAGTTATACCGTTCCTATCATTAACATACAACATTTTGATTATTTTTTTCTATAAGTTGGTACAGCACCTGTCTTAAAACAGTTTCTGGGAATTAAGTGTTAGGAAAAGGTAAGGAATATCCCAAATGTTGCAGGTGTTGTGTGTTCTTATGTGGCTGGCATTAGTATTCAGTATAACTACATAAGAAGTTAAAAATAAGTATCTGGTATATTTGACCTATGAAATTCAGATTGATCTCATCTCTTTTGACCTTCAGTGTTATGTGAACTGTATATTTGTATAGGTGAAGCACTTGTTGAACAATCGCTTTAGTTCAATGAACTGAGACAAGTATTTCTTCTGCATTAGGAATGCATAATTTACCTTTACCTTTTAACTTTGAGCAACATGAGCCCTTCAAATATTGCAAAGAACACTGCCAGAGCTATTTGCCTGACTATGCTTTTGTATCTCTCTCTTTTGCACATGATGTGGCATAAATGCAAAGAGGCACTGTTCTAGTTTTCAAATTGCCAGCTGGGAAATTCCTACTTTGAAACTGGAGCAGTTTTGGATGCTAAGTGTGGTACATGTGCAAAAATAATAGTGATGAAAAGTAAATTGGCAAGTGTGAAGCTTTTATTGTTTTTTTGGCAGTAGTCTCTTCCATTTAAAATCAGTAGATGAAACTACTTCTTTTTTTCAAACAGTAGTGTTAGGAGGAAGAAATTTTAGTAAAACTGTAGATGGGTAATAAAGAGTAATCCTGCTTACCCTAAAAATATACTGAAATAAGAGTTTTATGGAATTAGCTGCAGAAGTGTTTATTTTCTAGCAACAGGTCTTTCCTGTGCTGCATCTATCCCTGAAATTTATGCAGCAGAAGAGAGTTGTTCTCCAAGGAGAATGTCTTTGGAAGTCCAAATTAACAGTATTGATCACATCTCCCTTTTCCAGTTTGCTGTTACCACTTTAAAGAGTTACAGTGTGCTTCTGCAGTACATCAATAGCAGAAGGAAAGCCAAGGGAACTGTGGGTTTAGTGCTCAGTGAGACAGGAGACCTCATAGCAAAGGCTCCAGGAAAGAATGAGAGATAATGTTGCTTTCACTAAGAGCTGGGTTTGTTTAGTCTTACGCAGAGGAGGCAGCTGAGGGGAGACCTCCTGAAGATGTTAGAGAGTAGCCTCACAGTGACATCTGCCAGCACCCTCAGCATTGCTGTCTTTAATGAGCTAATGGGAGAATGTTTGGAAGGCGGACTCCTCTCAGAGTCTCCTCATAAACTGCAACAAGGGAAATTAAAATTTGATGAACTACTTTTTTTTTTTTTTTCACTTTGAAGGTGGTCTAACAGTGTAACAGGTGCCTAGAGGGGTTGTGGGATCTCCATTCTTGGATGTATTCAGAAGTCACTGGACAAGGCACTGAGCAACCTGAGAGAAATCAGGCCTTTTTAAAGTCTGATTATGATGAAGTGGTCTAGAGAGGTTTCTTCCAAGCTAAATTGTTCTGTGATTCTATCAGTTGTCAAACAAGACTTCCCTTTACAAAGGCTATGTTGACTGGCTTGTTGTGTGTACTTTCTATGTGTCTGCCACTTCTATTACATATTATGGTTAGAAAAATAAATATAGGCACCATTCTAGAAGTTATCATTGCATCTGCCACCCTCCAGGCCTCATATTCTGAGGTGATTTTAGAGCAGATGTTATATACAGCAATTAGTGGTTCACTGGTTCACCCTTGAGTTAATTTAGTAATTCCTGGATAAATGATGTTCGTTTCTCATGAGCTGTCATTCCTTTTTCAATTAGCTGTACAATTCTATGTGTACTTCAGTATGAGACTGTTCCTCTAACAGGTCAGTCTGCATGCCCCTTCCAGACTATTTTAGCATGGGAAACTCTGCACTGAATACAAATTCTAATGAGTCGTTTAGATTCTCAGCAGTTGCCTTGTTGTCTTTGCATGCTCCTGTTGTGCTGATTCTTTCATTCTCCAAAGTCTCTAGGAGGGGTCCTGCTCTGGATGTATTTGAGGGGAGACTTATTACTCATTTTTATGTGTTTTGCTAGTTGTTCCTTCTTGGCCAGTATTCTTAGTGGTTTTTTTACCTTGATGTTGTCAGAATTTGTTATCCTTTCTCTTTTCTCCATTTGGACATAATTTTAGCTTCTTCAATGATTCTGCTTCTAGTAATTGCTCTTTAGCCCTGCTGGCTTGCTTTTATTTCAGTCTTTATTGCTTCTTTTCATCTCTGCTTTCCAAGGTGTTCATTTGCTGCCTGGTCCCTTGTGATTAAACCCTGATCTGCTTTTGGATTCTTCTCTTGAATCTCAGTCTTGCAAGTGATAAATGGACACTGTGCTGCCTGCACAGGAGTTATGATCTGGAAGCAGACATTTAAGTTACTTTGTTTCTTTAGCAGTTGTCCCTTATAGTCTCAGCTACTTCTTCTACTCAGCTAATTCTTCTACAGTAATTTTTCTTTCTCTCTTAATGAAACTTCTCTTGCCTCTCCTCTGCTTGCTAGCCAAATGAGTGTCAGTGATTTTTTTTTTTTTTCTTTCCTGTCATATATTTTGTATTAAACAAAAAGAGCACACTTTCACTAAAATGTTAAATGTTATATGCTACATGTTCTCTTGCCTGGAATTTATAAGGTAATCATCCCAAATTAGTTTAATAGAGCTGAACATAATATCTCCAGGATTAGAAACAGCCCAGGCTCTAGTTAATGTGTTCAAAGATCTCCTTATGCTGAGAGTTAAGAAATTCCCATGGATTCATACTTCACCTAGTACAAGATTTCATGCTGATGCATGCTGATTAAGAATCAGATAGGAGGGAAATCCTCTGTCTGTCGTTCATTAAAGTGTTGGAAGACTGCGTGGTTCTTCCACTACTAATTTCTAACAGCAGTGAAGGATTGAATCCAACTCCAAGTGCCAGGACACAGAATTTCCAATGCCAATAACCTCATTCTCACCTGGTGTACACCCTGCAGAGAACACAGCCACCAGTAGGTATTTATTCAATGTGAAATAGATCAGACACAGTACCAGGCAGTGGAAGCAGATTGGAAGATCTTGTTCCTGGCACGGCATACTTGTGTCAAGTGTCTTATACCAGCTGAGCAGGTGAAATTTCTAAGCTTGCAAACATTATTCTTTCTGATCCAGTCTTCTCTCCAGATTAATCCTGAAAAAAAACCCTCTGATTTTTACCAGCCTTACTGAAGGGAATAAGTAATATTCTGGTACAGATGAAATTGAGGGATTATTCTTATGTTGAAGGCAAGAATGTTCTGTCAAGAAGGGTGATTTCTTTTCTTGAGAAGAAAGGTGAGTGAGGATTCACTACTTTGGAAAATGCCCATGCCTAGACCTTGGTTCCAGGTTATAAATCATGCCTGGAAATTTAAGGAAAGATGTTTTCAGACCTCCAAAGTACTGAAAGTTGGTGTAAAACCATCAAAATGGGGAAATATATGAAAAGCTGCAGTTTAACTTACTATATAGAATTTGAGTGTATAATTTTATAGTATTATCCCTACTATGCAGTGATATTACAATTATTGGTTCTTAGTTTTGTATAGAATTCTAGATTTCCTAAAGTAAATGAGCATAAGTAAATGAAACTGTGCTCTCATTGAGTATTTAATCTTCAAAGCACATTAAAAATATTAATCCTCACCAAAATGCCTGTGAGGGTTGTACATAAACATTATCATTCTTTCACCAGATGGTACGTGCAGTTAGCATTTTTCCAGTAGTGCTGGAGAAAATAACTTTTGTTTCCAGAAGACCATCCAGTTCTGTCAATTTGTTTTTACAGTGAAACCCTATCATTACTGAGATAGCTGTGAAGTGGAAAAAGCATTCTGGATTTTAATAGGCAGTCATGTCTCCATACTTCTAACTTTGTTTCAAATTTGTTTAATGTGCTGCTCTGAATTCAAGATGATTTATTTTAAACTTCAGAGGAGCTTAGTTTTGGTCATGGATGAGCTAATTGCAATCCAATTGCTAGTTTTCTGAACGTGGGCTGTTGTTTAGCTGTACTGAATTACACTCCTTGATACATGGTTTAATAAAACAGTAGTAGTGTTTGACCCGCTTTGAATTTAACTTTGAATTAAAGTTGTAGCTTAAAATTGATTGTGATTAAGTATCAGAGGTTGAAAAGCTTTTAGCATTTAAAATTAAAAACATTATTCAATATTCATTCTTTATCTGAGTTTAAATAATTTGAAAATTAACTTTGAATTATGTAATTCTCATATTTGAAAGTTGCCAGCTAATCTATGATCAGGCTATTTATTCTTTCATTTTTATATTGCTTTAAGTCAGGGTCTTCAGAATATTTCTTAAATGTGAACAGAAATTTCATTTGGAGATTGATTTATATTGTATCTGACTGCATATTAAGTAGTAATGTACTAATAGAGATTCATCTTGTTCTGTATGGTAATGATAACTATGATAAAGTGATTAAGGCAACAGTACATGGTCATATATTTCTTGTTCTGAACCTCTTGTTCAGACTCTTTAATAAGACCTAGTTATTTAATCTACTGAATGTCTTCTGTGAGTGTTAAATATAGCTAATAATATCTAATACCTAAGTTAAATTGCTCTGTACCCATGGGGGAAAGGCCTCTGGTAACTAGAGGTTTGCATATTGTCTGAGGGTGCTCAGCGTACCTGAGAACCAAGCTGTTGTTTTACATTCTTTCCTACAGTTTGAGTCCTTGAGCTCTATTTGAGTGGTGTGTAATAAGAGCTGCTTTAGCTGAACTGTTGTTTGCAGGTTGTGTCAGGTCTGCTTATCCCGTTCTGTTCCTCTCCTGCTACTCAGCACCAAAAAGGGTGGAATCTGGTTCTTTTACCTTTACTTAGACATGTGCTTGTAATGTGTTGCTAGGTCATGTGTTTCATTTCTGCTGCAGTGTGAGGCATAAGAAAACGAAGCACCCTGTCAAATGTATCCTGTTCTCAATGGGCAGATGATCTTTCAGTATTATGAAAAGGTGGCCATTTTTGGAAGAGACTCTAGGTTGCTCTGAAGTGTCAGGTGTAAGTGGAAAATCAATGACTACAGGCTGATGCTTGAAGGCTCTCATCTCTCTTGGTTGTACAGACTGGGAGCGTGGCATGGAAGAGTATCCATCCTGTTAAATACGGACTGACAGTAGTATCAAGGTTACTTAATTTGCTAGTAGATATATAAAAGTTCATATGCGTTTGTTTTTGCTGTGGTTTTGTGTTGCAAGTATTCTACTGGGAAATGTTGGATAAAAATGGTATTGGATAGTTTGCTGTGGTGATAAATTAAAACAAGGAAATGCAGAATTACTCTGCTGTGAACTGTAGTGACTGGCGTGATTTTTAAATCTCTCCTTCACAGAATGTTCACCTTTCTTCAGTACATTTTTTACTGTATAATCAGTTATCACTCCACTGACAAGTATTAGTCTGGTAGTAACTTATCATAGGCTGACAAGTGCTAGAATGCATCCCCACGTTTGTGATACTGAAGCGAACAGATAGTTGGCTTCAGTGGCTGAAATACTGTATGACACATAATTCTGACCCACAGCTTGACACGGAAATTGTTTTTAATCATTCAATTTCAAGTCAACATGTAGTTGTAAATATGATTCTTGGCGTGATTTCCTTGCAGTAGCTTTTGTGTTTAAAAACAAAAACAAAATAATAATCGGATTCTGCACAGTTCAGTCTTAATGCTAAGGGAATTTTTAAAGAGTTTATCTGTTTTGCTTCAAAGCAAAAAGCACCCTGGACTAAGTAAAGTAAGATAATTTTACTTTTTTTTCAGTAAAAAGCTTAACCAATTGTGTAAGCATAATTCAATGTACGAATGTATGTTAATAGTTTGGGAAAATACCAGCCGTTAACTATGTATAGCTTACTTATATAATTTACTGTACATTAAAGACTTACATATAAGACATACAGAATGCTCCCCCAGCAGACATACACACTGTCAGAATGCAAAAGGATAGTTTCCAAATTCATTACCTATTATTTATACTCTTCTGGGGGACTCTTCCACAGTTTCTTTTCTGAGCCCTTTAGAGATGACAAAATCAACATGATAACGTGTTTTGGTTATGACTTGATTAAAGTGAAGAAATAGATTAGTCACTTTTCTGCTATTATTAGTTAAAACTTTAGGTTTTGTAGGGTGGCTGTCGAATGTTGTTTGATGTATTTGTAGATACTGTTTAGGACATAAATGCAGATACTATTTAAAATAAAACAAAGCGATTTGTGCTTAAATTGTACCTTGTTTTGTGTCATTGTAATTTCACTTCACTGTTACATTCTTGCTTTTGTTGGTGATTATTGCAACTGATTTAAGTCTACATTTGAAATGGGAAAAAAGGCTTAAATTATGAATATTTTATTAGCATCTTCCACAGCTCCATGATATGTGACTTTGCTCCTTGGACTAACGTTAGAATATAAAACTAAGAGAGAGATTAATTTCTTTAAGGTCATGGAGCAGTGTGTGCCTAGAGGGCCATAACACATACCTCTGTAATGGCTTTTTGAGCAGAGCCTAATAAAGGAAAAAATTGCTGCGAGGCTCTTATGTCAAGAACCTCCAGTTTACTAAATATATATAGGCATTTTGCCTGTTGAAGTACATCAGCAGAGATGCTTAAGTAAAGAGTTTACTTAGTACAAAGGGTTCCAGCCTGTTGGAACCTGGTCTTTGTGTGGTGTAATGGCTTTGGGAGTCAGTGAGTTTCCACATCTGAGGTTTTTTAAAAATGACAAGAAGCATCATCTTGCTGAAAGAGCTGGCATCAACTTTTTGGGGACTATGTTGGCTGAAAAATTAATCAACATAAGGACGTACAGTATGATAGCATAGGAACAGGTTTTCAGAGAATAAATTAATTTTTTTCATTTTAGAAGTATTTGCCTGTTAATGGAATCTTCTTTTTTTGCTCGAAACAACACTCTGCTGGTGTTATGTCTGTGGTATTTGTCTGCGCCCAGCATGTTTTGTCAGTCAAGGCAGACACCTTTGACAGACATCTTTTTTTTTTTTTTTTTTTTTTTTTTTTTGAGTGTAATGGGCTTTTAGGTTAAACTGTTTTTACCAACTGCATTATGCGCCAATAGGTAGCGAATAGATAACATCTTCTCAGTTGTACGCACAATCGGATTTTATCCTCCAGCAATGGAGATTTTGTGTGCAGCTGCTGACAGAAGATTTTATTTGTCTGACAAAGGCCCCTGCCTTTTTTTTTTTTTTTTTTTTTTTTTGTGCTGAAGTGTACAAATAATTTGGCAAGGAAAGGCTACATAAGAACCTGAGCGCCATTTTTTTGACATACATCTTCTTGCACCTTTTCTTTGCAGTACCACACAAAACCAGAAGACACAACTAGTTAACTTGTAAAATACAAAACAGTAATATTCCTGAATGAAAGGAAACACTGGGTCCTTGCAAGACAGGCTCTTTCCTCATGCTTGATCTCTCATAGTCAATTTTTAGTGCCTTTCTGGATTGCAGTGAGCTTTTTACACTTCCTTGTTCTTGGGGAAAAATATCTCTTTTCAGTATTTCTGAGATTTGTGTTGAGGTCCCATTTGTTTTCAGTGGAATCTCTTCTTTTGTGATACAAGCTCATAGCTTACTTTCCTGACTCCACTCTGCACTCCAGAAACACCTCCCCATGTTCTCAGTTACTTTTAAAGATGGAATAAACCTCTCTCTTAAGAGTGTTCCATGTCAGCCAGACTGCTTCTGCCAGCTCAATATGGACAGCCGTTTTTTCCCTTTGGAGACTGATTACACTTTCTTTAGATAGACACATAATATGCATGCATATATTACAATACATAGTATACATTTTATTATGCATAGCAGTGCATACTGTGTGGCAATATTATATAGAAGCATGTACTCTAAATAAACTGTATTTTTAAGCAAGTAATACATATACTTTCTACTAAACTCAACATAAAGAACAGGCAAATTTTAGATCAGGAAAACTGTTGGACATTGATAAATGTATTCTGAAAACTCAAGTTCTGGCCAGGTGTTACATCAATACAAAAAACTTTGTTCATTTTAAGAAGGGAATAAGGGAGAATGAATGAGAATTCAGTTAAAGTCACAACCTATGTTAATTTTTACCTCCTGGCATTCATTTGACACGTTTTCACATGTTATCTGCTAGCTTCTGGGTTTCAAAATTATATTAAATATGGTTTAAGATATTTTGCAAAAAAATATACCTGAGGCATATCAGGTGAAGCATAGTAGGAGATACAGTGCTGGCTTCTTTTTTAGTATCAAGAAATACATGCAAAGTAAAGACTAGAACGGCATCTTTGCCACTGATAACACTAAATTCCTTGTTAACTTGTCATTGTAGCCGTGTGCTCAATTTTTTGTGTTTTATAGTAAATTTATTTTAATACTAGTTACTAAGTAGGTGAATCTGAAAGGTTTTTTTAAGGCTTTCTTGATATTGTTTTATGAGATAGAAGGAATTATTTCTTCTGCACACTGGGGAGTGAGGACTCAAGAAAGCACAGAATACCAGTGCTTCATGGTGGACCAGAATGATAGCTAAGCATATGCAGCACTTTATTTATTTACCCAGAGACTTGCTTGTTGATTACAAGGAAATAAAGAAAAATTAAACTACTTGCTCCAGTAGAGCAGTTAATGTACTGCAGAGTGTAATCGTTTACTTCTCCCCTTTTCCAGAAGGCTGTTTGTCTTTCTCTTACAGATACCTTAATTTGCTGTAAAGCAAAATTAAGAGAGAGAGTTACTTCAACAGTCAGTAGTGTTCTTATGGAATGCTTTATAAGACTGTAGCAGGTGATTAAGCTCAGAGCAGTGCTGATTTTGAAGGCTGTTTAACTCGGCAAATTAGCTTTAGTGCATAAATCCTCAGGGTGTATATACCCCTTAGCACAAGTCAGGAGTGGAATAAACAAGAACTCAGTACAGTAATTTATTGAATTCAACTACTTTTCATAGAGCATGGAAAAATTGCGGTGCTGAAGTCCCCTCAGAACAGTTCTGCCACATTTTTGCTCGTTATTTATAATTATGAAACGGGTCCACTAGGTGCCAGTTTAAAATATCAGCATCTGCCACCACAAGTGTTTACAGTAATTTTAACACCTTACTGTGTTTAAATAGTTGAATGTAGAAGAGGAAGAATTACATTCACAATCATTCACACAGAAATAGTGCACAATGAAACTGGAAAAATCAGGTGAGGGGCTGGAGGAAGGAATAAAATCTTGTCTGCTATCTAAAAAATAACTTCAGCCTGTTAGGGAATTTTGGTGGTGTGTTTGAGGACAAGCTAAGCTGAGAGAACCTTCCCTGAGTATCAGTAACTTTTATGAAATGTTATTTTAGAGGAAATCCACTTCCTTATTTCTCTTTTGTTTGACCAGGACCTTAATGATGGGTGGCTTGAATAATTATATTTCTTTTAATTCAGTATAACAGAAGTGAAATCAGAAGTTTTTAATCCCACTAGCCTTATTTCACTCAGAAACTGGGAACTGGTGGTGCAGCTGTAAGGAAGGTTTCACAGCATTTAAGCCAGACAGCTCTGTAATGATCTCATTCTTTCCTCCCACAGTGTTCTTCCCTATATTCCATGGTGAAATGGTTCAGAGAGCTAAACTGGTTGATAAATATTTATTTTAGGGTTGGGGTTTTTTTTTTGGTTGGTTGGTTTGCTTGGTGGTTGGTTTTGGGATGTTTTTTTTTTCTTTCTTCCTTTCTTTTGTTTTTTAATTTTGCATTGGTTTTATTCTGGTTTAGCTTCTGAATATGCTTTTAAGGAGCTCAGATAAATGCCAGTGCCTTCTCAAAGAAAAGGGCAAGGATTGTGCAACATTTAAAAGGTGGGAAGTATGAAAATTGTCCTAACTTCATCCTTTAAGCGAAGTTACAGGGATAAAACTGTTGTGAAACTGCATGTGGAGTTTAAAAAAATATGTTTCCTTATGCAGAACTAAAGTTGTAAATTGAGATAAAAATCTCTTGACTAGCTTTCCAGTTGCAGGAGTTACTAATATCCACTTTGAAGTTAATGTGTGATTTGTTTCCTATTAATTCCTTGGATCATAGGGACAAACTGTCTATGTCAAAGCAGAGTGCTTTATTCCTTTTTATTTTTCCTCTTAAATGTACTATATCAAAAACATGTTAGAATATAATAAGTATTATTGACTGCTATTTAAATATATGTTGCAAAGAATAATAATAGAATGGTTTGGAATTCTCACTGTTTTAATGCTTTATATGTAAGTGGGTAACATGCTGATATTTATTTTTTTTTTTTGCATTTTATGTCACTGCAGTTCTTTTGTAGATTCACAGATTGTGTGGCCATACTGAAATAATATGTTCATGTGTTCTGATCTCATGCATACTACAGAAAAACATAATTTTATTTAGTAAGCCTAAGTTTGGCTGGAGCTGTGGCTTGGGTTTTAGGTGACATATACCTGTCACCTGCCCAGGTATAGGTTCCTCTGGAGCCTTGCTGGAAAGCTTATCTGGGTGGTGAATTTTCTCTGTTAAGTAACTATGGATTAATCTTTTTCATGGGGGTGCTGTGATTTTATGTAGTGCTTCATTTTGTCAAAACGTTATTGAGGATTAAAACAGATGCTGTCCAAGTTACGAATTAACTTAATGTTCGTAAAGAGCATTATCCATTTCTTCTAAAACTCTTGAGTACACGTTATCTGTTCATAAAATGTTTAATAGTGTTCATGAATATACTCTCTGATTATTCATTTAAGAATAAGAAGGAATTTACCATTCCCTAATTTTTATTTTTTTTTATTGCTCTTGCATTCTGAAGAAGTCTGGAAACTGCTGTAACTCTTGTGACTGCCTCTGTTTATTGCCCTCTTGCCCACTGGTTATATCAATCCTTCCTAAGCAGTTAAATAGGTGCTTGGTGCTCCCTGACCAGCAGTTGTAGGCAAGATGTTTAAGTTTCTATTTAATGTTCCACTTCTGACTTTCTTCTGAATAATACCTGGTGCTCTATTTAATGTTCCACTTCTGACTTTCTTCCTGGTGTAATGCCCAGTGCAGCACTAAGAAAAGAAACAATTAATACTTAGAAAATCAAACTCTGTTTTAAATCAATAACTCTCTGTTGGGTCACTTGGTAAGGCTGGGACATTTTTATGAGAAAATATCACTGTCTATGGCATATTAACATTTATAAAAGAAAGACAGTAAAAATACATTTTTAAAAACAATTTGTTTTAAATGGTTACCCAGAGATACTGATCTGCCTCTTCTATATTTCTCTAGCAGCATCTTCAGAAAGCTGTATAATTCAGGAACACTAAGATTTAATGGTAGGACACAAACATGACAAAAAGAGGCTGACCTGTAAGATCTTTGAACATGCTTCAGCAATGATGCATTATCAATTGTCACTATTCATTATTTTCCAGGAGCACACAGACACTATAGAACACACGATTTTGTCAGTATTTTTCTTTGATTCTGCTTGCTTTATCTTCCTCTGGTTATCCTGGTGTAGGATATTTCATGTTTGTACTATTTGTATATTTAGTACCTTTTTTACAAGTTGCTTTGTCAAACAATATCTTTATTATTAGCACTGACTTTTCAGTGGAAGTCATAACAATTTGTGTAGAGGGTAAGAACCTATGTACGCTACAGTTGCATCTGCTTGTTTGAATTGAAAATTATAGTGTAGGTGAGACTTAATCATGCCATATTAACAGGATAATATTCTCAGTCATCTGGAATTTCAGAAATACAGTTAGGTTCTAGAGACTTACTACATACTACTTGCATATGCCATGGGTACATTAAGTGTACTTTCACTTACCTGGAAGATACACAGATCTTATATATACATACATATATATATATGTACACCTATACACATATATACATATGTACACAGATGTAGTTTCACTTACCTGAGCAATCTGACTGATCTAAGTATACAGAGATATCAGGGAGTGTAGTGATAGGATGAGGGGTAATGGCTTTAAACTGAAAGAGCATAGATTTAGATTAGATAGTAGGAAGATATTCCTGAGTGTAAGGATAGTGTGGTACTGGAACAGGTTGCCCAGAGAAGCTGTGGATGCCCCATCCCTGGAAATGTTCAAGGCCAGGTTGGATGGGGCTTTGAGCAACCTCATCTACTGGCAAGTGTCCCTGCTGGTGGCAGGGGGGTTGGAACTTGATGATCTTTAAGGCCACTTCCAGCTCTAACAGTTCTGGGAGTCTATGATTCTATGATACATAATTATCATGTTTGTCTGCTGTAATTATCATGTGAGTCTGCTTGACTCAGATTTGCGGAAACCGTTGTTGCTGTTTTAACTACATCTGCTGAATAGCTTTGTCAGATGGCTTAAAGTTTTCATGTTTTCAGGTAATTATTCAAAGATTTAAAATACACTTCATTACTTAACCATGTACCTCAGGGCTGTTAAGATCTTAGCATACCTTCTGCTCCCATGCTGGGGTCTCTGGTCAGTTTGAGCTTAATGGGGGGAATTGTGCGGGGAAGGCACTTGGTCCCCCTTGCTACCGTGTCTGTCCTTCAAAGAAACTTCAGTCTCAAACAAGTTTCTTGCTCTGAACTTGTAAATGTGCAGTTTCTAAGCCATTAGAACCTTTCATGTTTCACGAAACATGTTTCTTGAGGGCCCAGAATATATATTACTAAACTATTAATCTTGCAATTAATGAAACACACCACGTTTTTGTGACTGGTTTCATATGCTTGTCCTATCTGGATCCTGCGGGCTCATTTTTAATTTGGTTACTGCATTTTTATGGAGATGGGTTAAATTCTTAGTGCTGGGCCAGCATGCCCATCTGCTTGAGGGAATATGGTTGCACAACCAAGCCCAAAGATTTTTCAGGAGTTGTACTATTAAGTAAGGACCCAAAACAAATACTACCTAAGCAGAATTAGGGCCATCTTGTATTTATTTTGGGATGTTTACTAGGTCACTTGTAAAGAAGAAAGCATTTCACATTGCTAATTTAAAGTTTGGAGAGATGCTTGGGTTTTCTTTCAGTTTTTGAGAGGGTTTTGTTTGTGGCTTTTGTTGTTTGGTTGGGATTTTATTTTTTTTTTAAACAATGGAAACAAGTCAGTGAGAGAAGACACCAGTAACCTTTGTTTTACAATTTGTTTGTAATTTACTCAAGACTGTACTCTGCTTAAGGAACGAAAATCTCCCAGTAGGACTGGACATGTATTTCATGTATTTAAGAATTTATTAGATGTTGTAGGCCCTGTTTCAAAGACCAGTCTCAGGTCTTCAGAGTATTCTTAGCTCTTTGCCAATGCCACCTCTTCTGGTTAATTTTAGATGATGTATGTTTTCTTAGTTAATAACCACCAAATCCTCTCTTTATGTTTGGACTAAGATGAGTCTCACTAGTGCTGGGAAATTAAAGAAAGACTTTAAAAGGTAAAGTTGGCCTGCACTGCTCTCGTTTACAGTCCCAGATTCTGTTCTCATTTACTCTAATCTTGAATATTACTTATTGTGGCTCTGTTTGAGCCCTGTACCTGTAGCGTTGCTTGTTTGTTTCGTTGTTCAGCCAATTGTTCAGTCAATTCTAAAACCAAACATGCAGAACTTTTTAAGGATATCCTCTGACAATTTTTTTCCCCAAAAATGCTAATAAAAGTTTGTATTTAAGTTGTTTTGACTTCAGAAATGTATTTTGTTATAAAGAGCATAAACTGAACCTTGGCATGACATAACCTCTTCAATTATTAATAATTACCTGTCATGAAAAGAAGTCAGACTGCTACAAAGGAGGCAAAATTACAGTAAAACTGCTGGGTAGCTTGACTTCAGGATAAAATATCTGCAATTAGTTCTGTCACTTGCTAAAAGCTAAGTCTTAAAGAATTTAGGGATAGGGAAAAAAGCTTTACTGTTCCTTCAAATCTGGATTGGAACAGCTAAATAGAAGAGGGCTGTGGGAGGAGGCAGGAGGAAGGAGGAATATCACTGTGCTCTAATAGATTATAATAGAGTTGCAAGGTCATGGTAAGAGAAAGAGAAGCGAGTTAAGTAGACAGGTGAAAATTAGACAAATGTATATTTGTTCAGTTGGTGAAGCCACAGTTTATGTAATTTCATGCATTTTAATAAGAGATGGTTCAAGAAATTATAATTAGCACTGGTAGGTTAAAGAGCAAGAGATAGTATACTAATTGTGGAACTGGCAGTTCTACCATCTCTCTCCAGGAGTATATATTTTCTTAAATTTTTGCATGTTCTATTTGTTGTTATTCTTAGCCTCTATTCTTTATTTCCAAATTCTTCTGCCTGTTAAAATATGCAGCAACTAATGTTGAGATTTAACCTGGGTAATTTTTGCTGTATTGCTTCGTAGTCCTTTCTAAAACATTTCTTAGAGTTTCTTGCATTTTCTTCATTAACATAATACGTGATAAATAAGTAATAAAATGGGTTGTTGTTCTAATGTGGTCCTAACTCCTATTTACATTATATTGACTGCACTAATTAATCTCCAGCTTTCTTTCACATGCTTTGTTGATGTACCGTTAGCTGGTAAATATGTATATGTATGCTATATATGTAAAAGCTCTGTCACATCTTTGTCATGCTTTGTCAGAGTTTCTAAGAATAGTCAGACACAAGACGTTATTTTTATTCAGTTTTTTGCTACATTATTGTATCCACTTATTTCCCCATAATTGAATAATTAAAAAACATCAAGGGAGTAGAGTTCATAGGAAATAAGACATGAAACTATAGCAGTAACTTGTATTAAAAATGTATAGCTGGAAAATAATTAGCAATAACTAGATTGTAAAAGGAGGGGTAGGAACAGAACATGAGATACCTCATAATGCACTGAGTCCCATTAACAACAATTTCAGGTAAACCTCTCATTAAAATGCTTTTAAATTCCTGAAGTTCTGTCATAGTCAGTTGCATACTTTGCTTTTATTTCTTCACCTCTCTCAGAACCTCACTTTCTGAAGGGGACAAACTTTTCTGCGTTTTTAGATTATATTTTTTCTGGTTTATTTTGTTCTGATTTGTTCTTGTGCTAACATTGTCCTTGAGCTTGATTCTTTTTTCCTCTGGTTGTTTTTACCCCACAGTATATTTATAAAGAACGCATGTACCTGCTCTCAGCTTTTGTTTGACGAGACTTTCAATAGGATTTCATTCTTCTCTGCATTGTCTCCTACTTCACACTAACAGCTCTTTTCTGTTTCACTTCTGGTTTATCATTCTTGAACATGTCTGATCAGAACATAGAATTCCAGATCAGATCTTCTAAATGCTTTGTGCAATAAAATCAATATTCTGTTTCTTGAAGATGAATCCAGTTTATCTTTTTAAATTGATATTTGGTGGTGGGGAGGGAAGAAAAAGCAAGTCCTGCATTTTAAAGCTGCAATCTCTCTGGCTCCTTGATTGCTCAGAAGAGGTGTTTTCAAGGGATGCTGTTGTACAGAATACTGTGTATATTTGGCATAGTTGCAGCTATTCTACAAAGTTTGACAAGCTTAATTTTGTGAGTATCACAACATGTATGATATACAGGCTTTAGTTCTTCCTATGTCTGATCTCAAGTGCTATGTCTGCATTTCTGCATTCACCGGACATACGTGGAAATTCACCACTTGGGTCTTAAAAGAAGTTGTGCTTTGAGAGTGGTATTCCCATGTATTCTGAAGGGTGGTTACATTCAGTGTATCGCAAAATTTATATCAGTTCTAGAAATTATAACTGTGGATCAAAATTTGCATTCCTCCATGACTTCATCATCTTTGTGACTTTAAGTCATTGTCTGATCAAATACAACTCTCTTCTCCTTTCCTTATAGTATTTATGGTGTGGTTTTATCAGCTTTGATCTTTGAAGTCTCTAAATTTACTGTTGAAAAGAGTAAATTACCATTTCTTAGCCTTTCATTGTTGAGTCCAGACAGACTAAACATCTTGCCTTTAAAGCCTGCCATGCATCCACTGCTTATGTTCACAAACTACTACAATGCTTGTTTAGTTCCTAAATGTAGTGGTGGACTAGAGGATCATGTATTTAAAGCATGAGAAATATTTGGTGGTCTTCTAGAGGAGGCAAACGTAAATGGAGATTTCACTGTTAAGAAATGAATAAATTATTACAGAAGTACTGGTTTCATTTACGTTGACATTAACTGGACTATTGGGGTCAAATTATACTTCTATCTTATTCCACAGAATATGTACTTTCATCTCTCAACCCCCACTTTTCCCACTGGTATGAACAGCAAGAGCTTCAAAAAAAGCAATTTAGTCATTGTGGGATGGGGAGACAAGTAGAGATAGGATTAAACTTAAAAAAAAAACAAAACAAAACAAAAAAAAAACCAGGTTAGGCAGAGTTTGTAGACATCTGAGTTGAGAAGTGTAGGTTCTGCGCTGTGTACTTCGTAGCTGTTGAAGTGCTATTAATCTTGAGTGGTCACATCATTTTCCGCACTTATTCGTGTACTTCTATTTTTCCTCGAGTGATTATGACAGGTTAGTTTAGTTTCATTGTGGGTGGTTTTTTTTTGGTTGTCTTTTTTTTCTTTTCTTTTTTTTTTTTTTTTTTTTTTTTTTTCAATTAGAGAAGGAGCCAGAACTTTCAGGGAGTCTTTCATGTCTTTTCAGCTTAAGGATGGAAACAACTGAAGGCTAACAGAACACGGCTGTCCAGATGGTCTCTCCCATGGTGTCTGCAACATCTGTAGATAATCTGTTAATGTTATTTAATAAAGCCATCCACAAAAAGGTTTTGATTCTTTCTCAGTTGCTCCAACACTGCTGTTGTCATAAATCATTCCTGGAATTAGCTGTCTGAATACTGAAATCATGTTATCTGTTGTTTCTGGGAGAGAAGACCATGGAGAAAAGTAAAACTTCTGAATTGAGAAAAATATGAGAGAACTTTTTCACAGTGAAGTCAGAAACAGGTTTAATAAAAAAGCTAGTCCTGCAGAAATGATTTTAGGAATCCCATGTAGGCCCTTCCTTCAGAATTTGCTTTTCCCATCATCCAGAGACACTTTGAACTCTCTAGTCAAGAAATTGATACAATACTAGAAAGGATTTCCTTTATCCAGGCACACAGTAAACCATTCTGCTGACAAGATAAGAGCAATTAGACCCTAATTGTCTTAATGTTTTAATAGCTATGGTTTTCTTTTTATATATTGCATTGCACATTTGAAATTTGCTATATTTATTTTAATGTTTATTTGATACACCAGTTGGCATCTCAGTCACATCTAGCAGATGTTGTTGCATGTTTACAACTATTCCATCTTCCAGGGAACTTTTGAAGTAGGTGTTGTAGGTATGATGTCCTTTGCAGCTTGGTGGAACCAAGCTGCGTTAACATTTTTACTTCTCTTTATGGTCTTAGATGCCGCTCCACACTTTTGAGTGTCACATAAATTTACGCTTCATCAGTTAGGCTGAGGCTTGCATTGGCTAGAATATGCAAGATGTCCTCTGCTGCCCATATAAATAGGGGCCACTAAAATGTTAATTTCTCAGTCTTTAAAGTATGTATTGCTTATGAGATGTCTTGCTTTGCCCTTGATGTACTTCACTACTTCTCCAACACTAGCCACATATAAAATGGCATGTATTTGGGGTTTCTCAAAACAAGTTTTCATATTTATTCATGTTATCACTTCAGTATCATTCACATCCTGAAATGCTCTTGACACGTCATATATGGCTCATTGGTGTACAGCCAAGGAGGACTCTCCATTCTGAACCTTTACAGATTCTGTTGAAGCAATTAGATCTCTTCCTCCTTCCACCCTCTCCAGATGACAGATGTTCTGTTTGCTAGCTAGTTTGCCAGAGATTGTCTGAAGCAATGCTTTTGTTACTCCTTTTATTTTATTTTATTTTTAGTACATTAAAGATAGAAAGCACATAGTAAGGTAGTATACAGAAAATGTTGTGCAGGAACAAAGGTAGAAATGTACTAATTACACCTTTTCGCTAACAGAATAATAAAGTGGAGAGCAAGGGAAATTATTAGAATAAAATGTGTAACACTTCACCTCAGAACAGATCACTACCTGAAAACAGATTACTATGTCACAGTCACAAAAGCTGTTGCTAGGAGCTATATTCACTAGTATCTCTCCTGAATGTATTTAACAGCTTGATCATGAAGTGAAGGGAGAACAGGAGAGTAGAGCTTACTGTGCCCCAAGCAGAATGGCATCCCAGTGTGTGCTCTAATAGACTCAGCATGGCCATAATTCAGGATCTGCTGGTGATAAAATTTACATTTGCAAAATGTATTTTTCCAGACAATCTTGGTGACAACACACCAGAAATGAGAACAGAAGCTTACTTTTATGCAAAACATGAGAACATGTTTCTAACTAAAAAAGTATTAAATACCTTGATACGTTCTGACTGTCCAGCGTGAACAGCTTTATTTCCTCATATAATTGCATTTAAAGTTTTTCTTCTTAAATTACAAAACAATTATGTTGAAATAACTTGCTGGAGGACAGAATGCATACAGTGAATAAGATCAAAACTTTCATTTTTAAAAATTATTGGGGTGACGTATTTTAGGCTGGTTTTCCTCATGACCAAGCTAAAGAAATAGATAAGCACAATAATCCGTTTGCTGCATTCTTAGTGAAATAATCCCTCAAAAGTTAGAAATCCTCCCCCTACTGCATTTACAAGAAATTCTAACCTATTGTTTTTTTCGCATTTTAAAGTAGGAATAATTATGGTTACATATAAAATCAAATCACTTGGGTTTCAACTCTTTCAAGATGCATTTGTATTTTTAAATGAGATACTTTTAAAGTGGAGGTAGCCTTTTTTGCATCTGCTACAGTTAACTTCTTTGAAGACCTAATTTATTATTTCAATGCAATATGTGAGTGCAAATAGAAGCTAGTATTACCTAGGTGACTGGTTTTCATTTAGATGCAGAAACAATGCATCCAGTGAGAAAACCCAAGATCTATAGCCAGTCAGCAAGAAACCTGCTCTTTGAATTTAAAATTGATGTGTTAAATGAATTTGTACAGACTAATTTCTGACAGCGATTTTTTTTCATGTAGATATTCTATATGTAACCAAACTTTAATAGTTAATAAAGTTCCCTAGTCTCTATTAATAATCTTGAAAGTTTTGTTGAAATTTTTTTCAGTTTTAATTATTCAGACTGGCATACACTTTTAATGTTTGTCTATTAACTATAAAGAGTATGCATTATATCTGTAAACGATACTCTGGCCTGAATTAGGGAAAACCAGGAATTGTCATTGAAGGTACTATTGTACAGAATAAATTGTGTAGTTATTTTAAGATACCTATAAGCAATTTTATACCTGAAGTGTGCTTAAATTTAGGATTTTTTTTCTGCATAGAAATTAAGCTACATTGCTTAAACTTATTTCTACCTTTTTTTGAGAAACCAACACAAAGCCAAAACAGCTTAGTTTTGAGTTACATCTATGTAAGTCTGCCTTTGGCATTTTGATGTTGGGTTTTTTTCCCCATTTTGCTTTTCTCACATTTCATGGAAAACCAGTTGTCCAGGAGGTTCTAGAGGGAAGAGTATGAGCTACATGCAGTAACGTGCATCATTTTGTTGTGTCAGTTTTGGAAGAGGTTAGCCTCAGGTGATCATGACCGTGTCCTGATGTCAGAAATATCCCATTTCAGTATATACCTTCCTTTTATTCCCATCTGGGCAGAATTCCCATACTTCTGCAGATACCAGTGAAGGGCCTGGGGTGCTTCTCTTTGTTAGACACAGTGGAATTTCTTCTA
Source organism: Calidris pugnax (assembly GCF_001431845.1). Lineage (NCBI taxonomy): Eukaryota > Metazoa > Chordata > Aves > Charadriiformes > Scolopacidae > Calidris > Calidris pugnax. Next base: position 858,258 of record NW_015090989.1, on the reverse strand, counting down.
TTCTGACAGCATTCAAATTTCTCTTTGCACCCCCAGGTCTTTGTTCTGTGTGAACAATATAGGGTTTATAGAATGAAATCCTGTCTTCTGCTAAATAAATATTTCAGAACTGGAAAACAATCTTCTCCTTAGATCTCAAACAGAATTAGCAAATTCTTCTTTATTTTATTCATTTGCTAATAAAACAGGGAATGCAATATATGCCATTATAATTTCTTCCCAAAATACTTTACAGAAAAGGTTGAAACTGAGTTCTGACTCTGAATGCCTTTATAACTTCAGGACCGTGATCTCAATTGCACAGTTTAATCCCAACTGTATAGTATTGTTTCATTTTGGGAAAGCTTACTAGTAAAAGATGGAATGCTTCTAATTCTATCTCACCTTACACCTAGTATTTCAGAAGAATACTATGTTTTCCAGTGGCTTTTGACTGCACTTGAAGTTCTATTATCTTCTTTTATTGTATGGTATCACTCGTCTAGTATACATAGTGCTCTCTTCATTGTCTATTCAGAGCTGTCTGTTTAGGTTTCTATTGCCCTTTTCCATTTATCTTGTTGTATTGTTTTTATGATAGATAATTTGACAATGAAATAAAAGTAATGAATTTTTTCTTGTAAGAACTTAAAAAATCTTTAGTTACTGGAGTTCAGTCTCTATTTTTTTTTATACAGTTACCTTTCAGAATTAGTGTCTACAAAACATCTTACATACTAAATAAATTCTCTTAAGCAGTCTGATCCCAATTTATAATAGATTTAATGAACAAAGCTGAATGTTAATTCATATGTTTTGAGTTGTCCACTTCATTTGTTATTTTAATTAATTGGCATTGATGTTGTGGTTTTGCTCACTGATTATGGTGGCTTTTGGAAGTTGCTAATACTGACTTAGCTCTTCAAGTTCTTCCATTAAATTTCACAATTCTTGCAACCAAAGAATCTGCAAAGTATATATTGTGCATGTAACCTTGCAGCAAATTAACAGGTCTTGTTTGGAGCTAAACTTCTTAAGACACTAGTTGTACAACAATTTTTTTTAACGCGCATGTGTGTCCATCGAGTCCCAGTAGGCAAAATCTTCCTCATACTACAGTGACTGACAGTCTAGACTCGGCTGAATCAATGCTGTGTAGCTTTCCTGGAATGGCTACAGAGTGGTTCATGAAGTTTTATTGTAGAAATTTTTCTTCAGTCTTTGAGTATCATTGCCATAGTTCCCATACTGAATGAAATGTAGGGATTGGTAGAGAGAAATGTTTAAGTTAAAAACTTTTCTGCGCTAAATATTTATAAAAGTAAAATGGCAACTGTACAATATTTTGAAACATTGGCCTATTTGTTTTCTCAAATATTGGCCCACTTGCTGATATCTCAAATATTCTTAGCAAAATTACTGTTTGGGTACCTGCTAATGTACCACTTTGTATCCTGTTCCTGACGCTACATATCAGTCAGCATAGGTAGCATTATTTTAGTTTTCTTTATTTTCTTCTTTTCCCCTTTTCCCTAACTTCATTTGCATTTGCGGGTTTTGAATAACTGAACTGCAGCTTTCAGGAATATATATTAGTGTTGTGAGAAAATTAAATGTTGCCTTTTTTATTTCAGCAAATTTATGAAGCCTTCTTACTTCTGCTCATCGACAAAAAATTAGTATACAACACGTATGATGAAAAATGTTAACAAATATACCCTCACTTTTTCAAACCAACATTTTATTCCATTGCCATTTTGACTTAATTTCTTTCTATCTCTATCTTTGCTGCTAAGATGCTTATGCTAGATATAGCTTATGGCATAAAGGTTGCGGTGTTATTGAATAAATGTTTAATAACGTAAGGAAACTGAAAAAAAATAAGGCTCACCTTTCCTGTTCAGCATAGGTGTTAAGCTGATTTTTCAGATTTCGAAACCAGAGATAGTGTCAAGTTCACTCAACCAGGACAGTGCTTGTGTATCAATCCAAGACTCCTTCACACTCATGCAGCAAATGAGAACAGACATTCAGAGAGATTTAAAGTATTCTCTGCCACTGAATTTTTAATACCAGATACTTGAATCCCACAATGCTTTAATCACACAATCCTCACCTATCTTTGTATTTCTAAAAGGCAAACACAAACGTGTTAACTTTCTGGAGAGATTTTCTTCGTGCAGTTGTTGTGACCTCATTCAACACAGCCTACAAAGGACACTGCGGTCAGCTGTGGTCAAGGTATTCTGTAGGTCTTAGCCATGAGGTTTAAAACATTTACTGTCTTAAGGAAAAACCTGGTGAAAAATTAATGACATTTTCTTCTGGGAGTTTTATAGTAGTTTTAGGTGAATGGGTATTCATATCTACAGAAAGGAAGAAAAAGAACAGTGACACGGTCTGTGTATTGGTCACCACTGGACTGTCCTCCAGGTTTCCACTCTCACTTCAATTATCTGTATATATTTTGTGCCTTTTGCTATCAGTTAGTTTTGTAAAATGTGAATTTTATTCTGCAAAACAATAGACTCTGATCACCATGCTTATTCATGCAGACCACTGAACAGCCTTCCAAAAATTTTGACTTTCACTCAGTCCTGTTCCAAATAATTCTTTGATTGCTTATCTACATCACTGGCAAGAAGTGGAGCCATTCAGTTTGGGTTTTTTGGTTTTTGTTATTTATTTTTTTTTTAACCTTGTGTAAAATTGCAGGCTGTATGAGTTATTTACCTCTATACTAAGAGGACTTGAATTCATCCTTAGTACCAGTGGGGTATGGAGTATGCTGAATTGAATGATAGAGGCTTCCTATTTAGATTTTAACTGTATTCTCCTCAAGACTGTAGACACATAGATTTCTGCTTAATTAAGTATCTTCCTCTGAGTTAGAAAGTGCGCTAAGGAATTCATTTTAGAAAAAAGACAGCAGTTGTCTTCTCTTTAACTTTGGTAAAGAATTGTCAGTTTAAATTTCCATATTTCAGTATTTACAGTTGTGTGGTATTTCATAAATTATTCCATTTATGTCTATCTGCAAGTCCTCCACTATTCTTTGGGATTGCTTGTGAAGATTTCTTTCCTTTTGAATTTAACATGCAGTCTACCATCAGAGTACAAAAACAGAGCTAAAAATAATTGCAAGTTTAAAAAAACAAGCAAGAAAAGGTCAATAATTGCAGAGCAGACACTGCAACTACTGGCTGACCTTTGAGAAACTGCGCAGTTTTTATTGCTTGAAGGTCTTACTGGCAGCAGTGAGTGTCAGTAGAGTAAACCATTACTTCTTTTGTTCCTGCCATTATCGTTACCATTAGTATAGTCTTAATCTAAACATGGATTGCAGAACAATATCATTTTGGGACCAGGTGCTAGCTGAGGGAAAGGTTTTAATACATTTAAGAAAAAGAGCTTATATTCTTTGCCTGATAATCTTGTTTGTTCCTTCATGATCAAATAATAATAATAATATAAAAATATATCTTATCTCATGCTTCCTCGGTCAGGAAATTAAGAAGTTCTAAGAAACTAAGAAATCTAAGATAGGCCTCATATTCTGTCATAGCTTAATATCTGCAAATAGACTTCTTAGTGACCAAAAATATACATTGGAGTGCAAATTACTAAGTTTACAATTCTTCCCCCTTTTTCATCGTTCTTTTCTTAGTTTTGGGGCTAATCTTTGAAGATCTCTTTACCCATGCTGGGCCAACTCTAAGGCATCTATCTGGGAATGAAATCTTACTTGTTTTTCTTGCTATTTAAGACCAAGCAATTCTGTTCTTACTAGTACAGCCTCATACACTTTAATACGGTTTCAATTGCAGATCTTGGTTCATCCAAATGAAAACATGATCAAAGTATGTGATTTAGGATTTATGTAAACTCATTCAAAGTGTTTTTGAATGAGCTTTACCAGACAGATTATCACAGGCATTTGAATGTGTTTTGAAAAGTTTATCCTTGTAAAATAAATGAATAAAAATAAACATGTAAATTGTCTTTGTACATTTTTAAGTACTTCTACTTTGCCCACATCTTTGATACTGCATTAATGTTAGCGCCACACTGGGAGCTGCCGTACAAACATTGAAATCCCTCCTGTAATGAGTTTACATTGTAGAAACTAATCTTTTACGTACCCATTGGATTCTGCCTTTTATGTCCTTTCTAAAGAGGTGTATTTGGAGATGACAGATGTTTTCAGAAATTCTAATAAATGTTACTGTTGTGTTAGTATCATTAATAAGCCTTTAAATGAAAAATATCTTTGGTAGAAGAAAAAAAACAACAGCCTTCATTTATCAGGGAAAAAAACGCTGTATAATCTCAGAAAATTCAAATCAACTTTGAGAATCTCCTTCAGTGTTATGGAAGGAAGGGCAATGCGGTTTTAGTACAGTTTTTAAAATCTCATGTGGGAAAGCATCAAATAATGCTAAAATATGTGGATTCTTTATTACTACAGTTGTCATGGAAGGCAACAGTATTAGGTGGTGTATAGGATTTAAAAGTTACAGTTTTCTGGGTTTTCTACTTTGTGATCATCTGAAAATCCTACTTACTTCTTTTGAGGACAAAGGATTTCTTGTATTTTTAGGGCTCAAGTCTTATCTTGCTTCTCAGCGCTGTATGAGGTGAAGTATGTTTCAGAAGTTGTGTCTCCATGTAAAGGAACCACATCAGCAGTATATGTACAGTAGCATAATCTTCCTGGCAATGCGTCAGGCTTTTAAGCTTTCTTCTTTCAGAGTTACTTTGCTACTAGCGTGATACAAAGAGTGGATGGAATCAGCACAAATAGTGTCAGAACTGTTATTTGGTGAAAGATTTGAGAAACCAAAATACTAATAAATAGGAATGGCTGCATTATAAGTAGACGTGTATGTGAAAATTGGAAGTAACATTTGCATGAATGCTTGTAATTTGCACTCTGTGTGGGGCTGTATTACTTAATGTAACACTGTATAACAAGATGATAGATTTTTTTCTTCTTGGAAGACATGTACAGTACTTTTTAGCATGTATGGAGCTTATTTAGGTGTTTTATATTATTCTCGCTTTCACTCATCTCTTAAAAATGCTTCTTTCCAGCAGAACTGAGAATGTTAGCCGGGAGTTGTTTGTTGTTGTTTGTATGGATGCAAGAACAAACAACTTGTGAACTGCAAGGCTTATAAAATTGGCTGTTGGATCACTTTTTGAAGTTGGACTCTTAAAGAATGTTTTCTTTTTTTTTTTTTTTTTTTTTTTGGCGTTGGTTTTTGAGAAAAAAATTGGACCGGGATGAGTGGCGAGGTGAGCGGGAAGTAGAGAGGAGGCGCCTGGGG